>NW_027181825.1:0-43417 GCF_029961685.1 Aristolochia californica | reverse complement strand
AAATGACTTTTGGTTTGAGAGTCAACACTCAGTTAAAAATGCGTCGCATCCATGCCTTCCCGCGCCCCCCCCCCCAGCCCCCCCCCACCCCCCCCCCCCCCCCCCCCTCTCTCCCTTCTTCTGATGATTGCATAACCTAATATATAAAAAAATAAAAGAGTTTTCAATCCTTAAAAATCACAGATGGTTTTGGGAATTATCTCTCACAGCATTTGTACATTTCCATTTTGGATCAATTTTTTTCAAATCCACACTTGAGTTTTCACTCTCTCATTTTTCTCGTAAACAAAAAGATAAGGCAAATAGATCACAAAAAATGAAAATTTTAGAGTTTATGTATGTAAAAAATTGAAAACTATAATAAATTTAAGTGAAGAAAATTATTTCACGCACTATAAATGAACACCAAAGTTTTGTTATTCATATTTGGGAAACTCCACTAGTACAAACTCCTAATAGATTGTTGGAATTTTTTAAGAAAGAGACTTCTAATTGTTCCTAACATGTTTTCAATGTGGTGGATATGCATGCTGAAACATGTTGAAGATGCAAATGACCTAATGATCCAAAAATTTTAAGGAGTAGAAAAATTTTAATTCTTAAGTTAACGTGCAGTGGGATATTTACAAGAGCCAAACAACCTAGTTTTTGCCTATTTTACAAAAAGTGGACCTAACAATCATAGATCATCGTAAATTTTTTGATCGATTAATGATCTATAACGGCTATAATTTTTGTTAGAAATGACTTATGGTTTAGGAGTGAACACTCAGTTAAAAATACCTCGTCCCTCCCCTTCCGATGATTACAAAACCTAATATATAAAAAACTGAAAGAGATTACAATCCTTAAAATCAGATATACTTTATGGAATTATCACTCTCATAATTTGTGCATATCTATTTTGTATGTTCAATTTTTTTTCAAATCCAAACTTGAGTTTTCACTATACCAGTTTTCTCGTAAACAAAAAAATAAGGTAAATAGATCAAAAATATTGAAAATTTTAGAGTTTATGTATGTAAAAAATTGAAAACTATAATAAATGTAATTGAAGAAAATTATTTCATGCACTAAAAATGAACACCAAAGTTTTGTTTCCTTGTTTGGGAAATTCCACTAGTACAACTGCTAATAGCTTGGTGGAATTTTATAAGAAAAAGATTTCTAATTGATCCTCTCATGTTTTAAATGTGGTGGATACGCAAGCTTGAAACATGTTGAAGATGCAAATGACCTAATTATCCAAAAATTTCAAGGAGTAGAAAAAATTAAATTCTCAAGTTAACGTGCGGTGGGATATTTACTAGAGCCAAACATCCCACTTTTTGCCTATTTTACAAAAAGTGGACCTAACAATCATAGATCATTGTAAATTTTTTGATCGATTAATAATGTGTAACGGCTATAAATTTTGTAAGAAATGACTTAAGGTTTGGGTGTGAACACTTAGTTAAAAATGCCTCGCCCGCCCACTTCTGATGGTTACAAAACCTAATATCTAAAAAACTAAAAGTTTTTACAAGCCTTAAAAATCACAGATACTTTTTGGAATTATCTCTCTCAGCATTTGTGCATTTCTATTTTGGATGTTAATTTTTTTTTCAAATCCAAACTTGAGTTTTCACTCTCCCATTTTTCTCGTAAACAAAAAGATAAGGCAAATAGATCACAAAAAATGAAAATTTTAGAGTTTATGTATACAAAAAATTGAAAACTATAATAAATGAATGTGAATAAAAAATTTTCACACACTAAATTTGAACACGAAAGTTTTTTTAACCCCTAATAGCTTTGTGAAATTTTATAAGAAAGAGATTTCTAATTGAACCTAACATGTTTTTAATGTGGTGGATATGCATGCCTGAAACATATTGAAGATGCAAATGATCTAATGATCCAAAAATTTCAAGTAGTAGAAAAAATTAAATTCTCAAGTTAGTGTGCAGCGGAGTATTTACCAGAGCCAAACAACCCACTTTTTGCCTATTTTACAAAAAGCGGACCTAACAAACATTATCTCATCATAAATATTTTGATCGATTAATGATGTTTAACGGATATAATTTTTGTTAGAAATGACTTATGGTTTGGGTGTCAACACTCAGATAAAAATGCCTCCCCCCCTCTTCCGATGATTGCAAAACCTAATATATAAAAACTAAAAGAGTTTACAATCCTTAACAATCACACACACTTTTTGGAATTTTCTCTCTCAACATTTGTGCATTTCCATTTTGGATGTTCAATTTTTTTTCAAATCCAAACTTGAGTTTTCACTCTCCCATTTTTCTCGAAAACAAAAAGATATGGAACCCCTAATTGCTTGGTGAAATTTTATAAGAAAGAGATTTCTAATTGATCCTAACATGCTTTAAATGTGGTGGATATGCATGCTTGAAACATGTTGAAGATGCAAATAACCTAATGATCCAAAAAGTTCAAGGTGTAGAAAAAATTAAATTGTCAAGTTAACGTGCGATAGGATATTTACCAGAGCAAAACAACCCACTTTTACCTATTTTACAAAAGGGGACCTAACAATCATAGATCAACGTAACTGTTTTGATCCATGAATAATGTGTAATGCCTATATTTTTTTTAGAAATGACTTATGGTTTTGGGAGTCAACACTTAGTAAAAAGAGCCTCGCCACACACCCCCCCCCCCCCCCCCCCCCCCCCCCCGCTCCTTCTTCCAATGATTGCAAAACCTAATATTTAAAAAAAAAAGTTGACAATCCTTAAAAATCACATACACTCTTCTGAATTATCTCTCTCAGCATTTGTGCATTTCAATTTTTTTCTCAAATCAAAACTTAGGTTTTCACTCCCCTGTTTTTCTCGTAAAAAAATGATAAGGCAAATAGATCACAACAAAATGAAAATTTTAGAGTTGATGAATGCAAAAAATTAATAACTATAATAAATGTAAGTGAAGAAAATTATTTCACGCACAAAAAATGAACACCAAAGTTTTGTTAGGCCTGTTTGGGAAATTCCACTAGTACAACCCCTAATAGCTTCGTGGAATTTTATAAGAAAGAGATGTCTAATTGATCCTAATATGTTTTAAATGTGGTGGATATGCATGCCTGAAACATGTTGAAGATGCAAATGATCAATTAGAAATCTCTTTCATTTTTAGTGCGTGAAATAATTTTCTTCACTTACATTTATTATAGTTTTCAATTTTTTGCATACATAAACTTTGAAATGTTCACTTTGTTGTGATTTATTTGCCTTATCTTTTTGTTTACGAGAAAAATGGGAGAGTGAAAAGTCAAGTTTGGATTTGAAAAACAATTGAACATCCAAAATGGAAATGCACGAATGCAGAGAGAAATAATTCCAAAAAGTATCTGTGAGTTTTTAACGATTTTAAACTCTTTTAGTTTTTTATATATTAGGTTTTGCAATCATCGGAAGAGGAGGGGCGAGTCATTTTTAACTGAGTGTTGACCCCCAAACCATAGGTCATTGCTAAAACTAATTATAAGTGTTAAAAATCATTAATCGATCAAAAAATTTACGATGATCTATGATTGTTAGGTCCACCTTTTATAAATTAGGAAAAAAGTGGGTTGTTTGGCTCTGGTAAATATCCCACTGCACATTAACTTGAGAATTTAATTTTTTTTCTCCTTGAAATTTTTGGATCATTAGGTCATTTGCATCTTCAACATCTTTCAAGCATGCATATCCACGGCATTTAAAACATGTTAGGTTCAATTAGAAATCTCTTTCTTATAAAATTCCACCAAGTTATTAGTCGTTGTTCTAGTGGAATTTCCCAAACCTGGATACCAAAACTTTGGTGTTCATTTTTATTGCGTGAAATAATTTTCTTCACTTACATTTATTATAGTTTTAAATTTTTTGCATGCATAAACTCTTAAATTTTCATTTTGTTGTGAACTATTTGCCTTATCTTTTTGTTTGCGAGAAAAATGGCAGAGAAAAAAACTCAAGTTTGGATTTAAAAAAAAAATGAACATCTAAAATGGAAATGCACAAATTCTGCGAGAGATAATTCCAAAAAGTATATGTGATTTTTATGGATTGTAAACTCTTTTAGTTTTTTATATATTAGGTTTTGCAATCATCAGAAAAAGGGGGACGAGGCATTTTTAACTGAGTGTTGGTTCCCAAACCATAAGTCTTTTCTAACAATAATTATAGCCATTACACGTTAATCGATCAAAACATATATGATGATCTATAATTGTTAGGTCCGCTTTTTGCAAAAATACAAAATATGGGTTTTTTGGCAATTGTAAATATCCTACCGCATGTTACCTTGAGAATATAATTTTTTCAATTCGAATTTTTTGGATCATTAGGTCATTTGCATCTTCAACATGTATCAGGCATGCATATCCATCACATTTAAAATTTTTTAGGATCAATTAAAAATCTCTTTCTTATAAAATTCCACCAAGCTATCAGGGGTTGTACTAGTGCAATTTCCCAAACATGGATAACAAAACCTTGGTGTTCATTTTTAGTGCGTTAAATAATTTTCTTCACTTACATTTATTATAGTTTTCAATTTTTTGCATACTTAAACTCTAAAATTTTCATTATGTTGTGGTCTATTTGCCTTATCTTTCATTTTTACGAGAAAAATGGGAGAGTGAAAACTCAAGTTTGGATTTGAAAAAAAATTGAACATCCAAAATAGAAATGCACAAATGCTGAGAGAGATATTTCCAAAAAGTGTCTGTGATTATTAAGGATTTCAAACTCTTTTAGGTTTTTATATATTAGGTTTTGCAATCATAGGAAAAAGGGGGGCGAGACATTTTTAATTGAGTGTTGACTCCCAAACCATAAGTCATTTCTAACAAAAATTATAGCTATTACACATCATTAATCGATCAAAACATTTACGATGATCTATGATTGTGAGGTCCGCTTTTTTTAACTGGGCAAAAAGTGGGTTGTTGGACTCTGGTAAATATTCCACTGCACGTTAACTTGAGAATTTAATTTTTCCTACTACTCAAAAATTTTGGATCTTTAGGTCATTTGCATCTTCAAGAACTTTCAGCCATGCATATCCACCATATTCAAAACATGTAAGGATCAATTAGAAATCTTTTTCTTATAAAATTCCACCAAGCCATTAGGGGTTATACTAGTGGAATTTCCCAAACATGGATACCAAAACATTGGTGTTCATTTTTAGTGTGTGAAATAATTTTCTTCACTAACATTTAATATAGATTTCAAATTTTTGCATACATAAACTCTAAAATTTTCATTTTGTTGTGATCTATTTGCCTTTTCTTTTTGTTTACAAGAAAAATGGGAGAGTGAAAACTCAAGTTTGGAATTGAAAAAAAATTAATATCCAAAATGGAAATGCACAATTGCTGAGAGAGATAATTCCGAAAAGTATATGTGATTTTTAAGGATTGTAAACTCCTTTAGTTTTTTATATATAATGTTTTGCATTCATCGGAAGTGGGGGCCGAGGAATTTTTAACCGAGTGTTAACTCCCAAACCATAAGTCATTTCTAACCAAAATTATAGCCGTTACATTTCATTAATCAATCTAAACATTTAAGATGATTTGTGATTGTTAGGTCCGCTTTTTGTAAAATAGGCAAAAAGTGGGTTGCTTGGCTCTGGTAAATATCCCACCGCACGTTAACTTGTGAATTTAAGTTTTTCTACTCCTTGAAATTTTTGGTCCATTATGTCATTTTCATCTTCAACATTTTTCAGGCATGCATATCCACCACATTTAAAACATGTTTGGTTCAATTAGAAATCTCTTTCTTATAAAATTACACCAAGCTATTTGGGGTTGTGCTAGTGAAATTTCCCAAACATGCATAACAAAACTTTGGTGTTCATTTTTACTGTGTGAAATAATTTTCTCACTTACATTTATTATTTTTTTCAATTTTTCGCATACATAAACTCTAAAATTTTCATTTTTTGTGTTCTATTTGCCTTATCTTTTTGTTTACAAGAAAAATGGGAGAGTGAAAACTCAAGTTTGGATTTGAAAAAAAATTGAACATCAAAAATGGAAAGGCACAAATACTGACAGAGATATTTCCAAAAAGTATCTGTGATTTTTAAGAATTTTAAACTCTTTTTGTTTTTTTATATAGTTGGTTTTGCAATCATCGGAAGAGAGGGGGGGGGGGGGGGGGGGGGAACTTTTAACTATGTGTTGACTCCCAAAACCATAAGTCATTTCTAAAACATAATTATAGCCGTTACACATCACTAATCAATCAAAACATTTACGATGATCTATGATTGTGAGGTCCGATTTTTGTAAAATAGGCAATAAGTGGGTTGTTTGGCTCTGGTAAATAATATCCCAACCACATGTTAACTTGAGAATATACTTTTTTCTAGTCGAAATTTTTGGATCATTAGGATATTTGCGTCTTCGACATGTTTAAGGCATGCATATCCACCACATTTAAAATATGTTAGGATCAATTAGAAATCTCTTTCTTATAAAATTCCACCAAGCTATTTGTACTAGTGGAATTTCTCAAACTTGGATAACAAAACTTTGGTGTTCATTTTTAGTGCATGAAATAATTACATTTATTATAGTTTTCAATTGTTTTCAAACATAAACTCTAAAATTTTCATTTTGTTGTGATCTATTTGCCTTATCTTTCTGGTTACAAGAAAAATGGGAGAGTCAAGACTCAAGTTTGAATTTGAAAAAAAAAATGAACATCCAATATGGAAATGCACAAATGCTGAGAGAGATAATTCTGAAATGTATCTGTCATTTAGAAGGATTGTAAACTCTTTTAATTTTTTATATATTAGGTTTTACAATCATCGGAAGAGGGGGGCAAGGCATTTTTAATTGAGTGTTGCCTCTCGAACCATAAGTCATTTCAACAAACATTATAGCCGTTACAAATCAATAACCGATCAAAATATTTACGATGATCTATGATTGTTAGGTCCAGTTTTGGTAAATGAGGCAAAAAGTGGGTTGTTTGGCTTTGGTAAATATCCCACCGCGCATTAACTTGAGAATTTAATTTTTTGTACTCCTTGAAAATTTTGGAACACTAGGTCATTTTCACCTTCAACATGTTTTAGGCATGCATATCCACCACATTTAAAACATGTTAGGATCAATTAGAAATCTCTTTCTTATAAAATTCCACCAAGCTATTAGGGGTTGTACTAGTGGAATTTCCCAGACATGGATAAAAAAACTTTGGTGTTCATTTTTAGTGCGTGAAAACATGTTCTTCACTTACATTTAGTATAGTTTTCAATTTTTTGAATACATAAACTCATAAATTTTCATTTTATTGTGATCTATTTGCCTTATCTTTTTGTTTACGAGAAAAATGGAAGAGTAAAAAATTGAACTTCAAAAATGGAAATGCACAAATGCTGAGAGAGATAATTCCAAAAAGTATTTGTGATTTTTAAGGATTGTAAACTCCTTTAGTGTTTTTATATATAAGGTTTTGCATTAATCAGAAGAGGAGGGTGAGGCATTTTTAACTGAGAGTTGACTCGCACACCATAAGTCATTTCTAACTAAAATTATAGCCATTACACATCATTAATCGATCAAAACATTTACGATGATGTATGATTCATAGGTCAATTTTTTGTAAAATAGGGAAAAAGTGGGTTGTTTGGCTTTGGTAAATATCCCACCGCACGTTAACTTGAAAATTTAATTTTTTCTACTCGAAATTTTTGGACCATTAGGTTATTTGCATCTTCAACATCTTTCAACAATGCATATCTACCACATTGAAAATATGTTAGGGTCAATTAGAAATCTCTTTCGTATAAAATTCCACCAAGCTATTAGGGGTTGTACTAGTGGAATTTCCCAAACATGGATGCCAAAACTTTGGTGTTCATTTTAAGTGCGTGAAATAATTTTCTTATCTTAAATTTGTTATAGTTTTCCATTTTTTGCATACATAAACTCTAAAATTTTCTTTTTGTTGTGATCCTTTTTCCTTATCTTTTTGTTTACGAGAAAAATGGGAGAGTGAAAACTCAACTTTGGATTAGAAAAAAAATTTAACATCCAAAATGGAAATGCACAAATGTTGAGAGAGATAATTCCAAAAAGTTTCTATGATTTTTAAGGATTGTAAAATCCTTTTGTTTTTTATATATTAGGTTTTGCAATGAACGGAAGAGGGAGGGGGGGGGATGCATTTTTAACTGTGTGTTGATTCCCAATCCATAAGCCATTTCTAACAAAAATTATAGCCGTTACACGTCATTAATCGATCAAAACATTTATGATGATATATTTGCTTTATCTTTTTGTTTACGAGAAAATTGGGAGAGTGAAAATTCAAGTTTGGATTTGAAAAAAAAGTGAACATAAAAAATGGAAATGCACAAATGCTGGGAGAGATATTTCCAAAAAGTATTTGTGATTTTTAAGGATTGTAAATTCTTTTTGTTTTATATATATTTGTTTTTGCAATCATCGGAAGAGAGGGGTGAGGCACTTTTAACTGAGTGTTGGCTCCCAAACCATAAGTCGTTTCTAACACATAATTATAGCCGTTACATATCATTATACAAAAAGATAAGGAAAATAGATCACAACAAAGTAAAATTTTTTGATTTTACGTATGAAAAAAATTGAAAACGATAATAAATGTAAGTGAAGAAAATTATTTCATGCACTAAAAATGAGCACCAAAGTTTTGTTATCCATGTTTGGAAATTCCACTAGTACAACCCCTAATAGCTTTGGTGGAATTTTATAAGAAAGAGATTTCTAATTGATCCTAACATGTTTTAAATGTGGTGGATATGCATGCCTGAAACATGTTGAAGAGGCAAATGACCTAATGATCCAAAAATTCCAAGAAGTACAAAAAATTAAATTCTCAAGTGAACCTGCAGTGGGATATTTACCAGAGCCAAACGACCACCTTTTTCCCTATTTTACCAAAACAAAATCTAACAATCATACATCATCGTAAATATTTTGATTGATTAATGATGTGTAACGGCTATAATTTTTGTCAGAAATGACTTATGGTTTGGGAGTCAACACTCAATAAAAAATGCCTCCCCTCCCCCCCCCCCCCCCCCCCCTTCCCATATTCTCTTCAGATGATTGCAAAACGTAATATATAAAAAACTAAAAGAGTTTTCAATCCTTAAAACTGAAGTATTTCACTTTTCCATAAATTCAACATTTACAATCCTTAAAAATCACAGATACTTTTTGGAATTATCTCTCTCAGCATTTGAGCATTTCCATTTTGGATGTTCAATTTTTTTTCAAATCCAAACTTGTGTTTTCACTCTCCCATTTTTCCCGTAAACAAAAAGATAAGGCAAATAGATCACAACAAAATGAATATTTTAGAGATTATGTTTGCAAAAAATTGAAAACTATAGTAAATGTAAGTGAAGAAAATTTTTCATGCACTAAAAATGAACTCCAAAGTTTTATTATCCATGTTTGGTAAATTCGACAACCACAACCCCTAATTTCTAATTGATCCTAACATGTTTTAAATGTGGTGGATATGTATGCTTGAAACATGTTGAAGATGCAAATGACCTAATGATCTAAAAATTTCAAGGAGAAGGAAAAATTAAATTCTCAAGTTAACGTGCAGTGGAATATTTACCAGAGCCCAACAACCCACTTTTTGCCTATTTAAAAAAAGCAGACTTCACAATCATAGATCATCGTAAATGTTTTGATCGATTAATGATGTGTAACGGCTATAATTATTATTAGAAATGACTTATGGTTTGTGAGTCAACACTCAGTCAAAAATACATCGCCGCCCCTTTTTCCAATGATTGCAAAAAACCTAATATATAAAAACTTAAAAATAACAGATAATTTTTTGGAAATATCTCTCTCAGCATTCGTGCATTTCCAATTTGGATGTTCAATTTTCTTTCAAATCCAAACTTGAGTTTTCTCTTTCCCATTTTTCTAGTAAACTAAAGATAAGGCAAATAGATTACAACAAAATGAAAATTTTAGAGTTTGTGTATGCGAAAAATGGAAAACTATAATAATTTTATGTGAAGAAAATTATTCAAGCACTAAACATGAACACCAAAGTTTGGTTATCCATATTTTGGGAATACAACTAGTACAACCCCTAAAAGCTTGGTGGAATTTTATAAGAAAGAGATTTTTATTTGATCCTAACATATTTTAAATGTGGTGGATATGCATGCCTGAAACTTGTTGAAGATGCAAATGACCTAAAGATCCAAAATTTTCGACTAGAAAAAATTATATTCTCAAGTTAATATGCGGTGGGAAATTTACGAGAGCCAAACTACGCACTTTTTGCCTATTTTAAAAAAACCAGACCTTACAATCATAGATCATCGTAAATGTTTTGATCTATTAATGATATGTAACAGCTATAATTATGTTTTAGAAATGACTTATGCTTTGGGAGTCAACACTCAGTTAAAACTGCTTCGCCACCCTCTTCCAATGATTACAAAACCTAATATATAAAAAACTAAAAGAATTTACAATCCTTAAAAATCACATATAGTTTTTGGAATTATCTCTCTCAGCATTTGTGAATTTCTATTATGGATATTTTTTTTTTCAAATCCAAACTAGAGTTTTCACTCTCCCATTTTTCTCGTAAAAGAAAAGAAAAGTCAAATAGATCACAACAAAATGAAAATTTAAGAGTTTATGTATGCAAAAAATTGGAAACTATAATAAATGTAAGTGAAGAAAATTACTTCACGTACTAAAAATGAGCACCAAAGTTTTGTCATCCATGTTTGGGAAATTCCACTTGAACAACCTAATAGCTTGGTGGAATTTTATAAGAAAGAGATTTCTAAGTGATCCTAATATATTTTAAATGTGGTGGATATGCATGTCTGATACATGTTGAAAAAGCTAATGACCTAATGATCCAAAAATTTCAAGTAGAAGGAAACATTAAATTTTCAAGGTAACGTCTAGTGGAATATTTACTAGAGCCCAACAATCAACTTTTTTGCCTATTTACAAAAAGAGGACCTAACAATCATAGATCATCGTAAATGTTTTGATCGATTAATGATGTGACACGGCTATAATTTTGGTTAGAAATGACTTATGGTTGGGGAGTCAACACTCAAATAAAAATGCCTCGCCAACCTTTTACCAATTATTGAAAAACCTAAAAAAAAAAAAAACTAAAAGAGTTTAAAATCCTTAAAATCAAAGATAATTTTTGGAAATATCTCTCTCAGCATTTGTGCATTTCCATTATGGATGTTCAATTTTTTTTCAAATCCAAACTTGAGTTTTCACTCTCCCAATTTTCTCGTAAACAAAAAGATATGGATAATAGATCACAACAAAATGAAAATTTTAGAGTTTATCTATACAAAAAATTGAAAAATATAATAAATATAAGTGCTGAAAATTATTTCACGCACAAAAAATGAACACCAAAGTTTTATTATCCATGTTTGGGAATTCCACTAGTACAACCCCCGATAGCTTGGTGGAATTTTATAAGAAATAGATTTCTAATTGATCCTACCATGTTTTAAATGTGGTGGATATGCATGCCTGAAACATGTTGAAGATGCATATGACCTAATGATTCAAAAATTTCAAGGAGTAGAAAAAATTAAATTCGCAAGTTAACGTGCGGTGGGATATTTACCAGAACCAGACGACCCACTTTTTGCCTATTTTTTAAAAAAAGTGGACATAACAATTATAGATCATCATAAATGTTTTGATCGATTAATGATGTGTAACGGCTATAATTTTTGTTAGACATGACTTATGGTTTGGGAGTCAACACTAAGGTAAAAATGCCTCGCCCCCCTCTTCCGATGATTGCAAAACCTAATATATAAAAAACTAAAGGTGTTTACAATCCTTAAAAATCACAGATACTTTTTGGAATTATCTCTCTCTGATTTTTGTTCATTTCCATTTTGGATGTTCAATTCTTTTTCAAATCCAAACATGAGTTTTCTCTCTCCCTTTTTTCATGCACTAAAAATGAACACCAAAGTTTTTTTATCCATGTTTGGGAAATTCCACTAGTACAACCCCAATAGCTTGGTGGAATTTTATAAGAAAGAGATTTCAAAGTGATCCTAACATGTTTTAAATTTGGTGGATATGCATGCCTGAAACATGTTGAAGATACAAATGACCTACAGATCCAAAATTTTCAAGTAGTAGGTAAAATTAAATTCTCAATTAACGTGTAGGTGGAATATTTACCAGAGTCTTACAACCCACTTTTTGCCTATTTACTAAAACTGGACCTCACAATCATTGATCATTGTAAATTTTTTGATCGATTAATGATGTGTAACGGCTATAATTTTTTTTAGAAATGACTTAAGGTTTGGGAGTCAACACTCAGTTTAAAATGCCTCGCCCCCCTTATTCCGATGATTGAAAAACCTAATATATCAAAAACTAAAAGAGTTTACAATACTTCAAAATCACAGATAGAAATATCTCTTTTAGCATTTGTGCATTTCCATTTTGGATGTTCAATTTTTTTTCAAATCCAAACTTGATTTTTCACTCTCCCATTTTTCTCGTAAACAAAAAGATAAGGCAAATAACTCACAACAAAATGAAAATTTAAGAGTTTATGTATGCAAAAAATTGAAAACTATAATAAATGTAAATGAAGAAAATTATTTCACACACTAAAAATGAACACCAAAGTTATGTCATCCATGTTTGGGAAATTCCACTTGTACAACCGAATAGCTTGGTTGAATTTTATAAGAAATAGATTTCTAATTGATCCTAACGTGTTTTAAATGTGGTGGATATGCATACCTGAAACATGTTGAAGATGCAAATGACCTAATGATTCAAAAATTTCAAGGAGTAGAAAAAATTAAATTCTCAAGTTAACGTGCGGTGGGATATTTACCAGAACCTAACGACGCACTTTTTGCCTATTTTAAAAAAAAGTGGACATAACAATTATAGATCATCATAAATGTTTTGATCGATTAATGATGTGTCACGGCTATAATTTTTGTTAGACGTGACTTATGGTTTGGGAGTCAAAACTAAGGTAAAATGCCTCGCCCCCCTCTTCCGATGATTGCAAAACCTAATATATAAAAAACTAAAGGTGTTTACAATCCTTAAAAATCACAGATAATTTTTGGAATTATCTCTCTCAGTATTTGTTCATTTCCATTTTGGATGTTCAATTGTTTTTCAAATCCAAATATGAGTTTTCTCTCTCCCTTTTTTCATGCACTAAAAATGAACACCAAAGTTTTTTTATCCATGTTTGGGAAATCCCACTAGTACAACCCCTAATAGCTTGGTGGAATTTTATAAGAAAGAGATTTCAAAGTGATCCTAACATGTTTTAAATGTGGTGGATATGCATGCCTAAAACATGTTGAAGATACAAATGACCTACAGATCCAAAAATTTCAAGTAGTAGGTAAAATTAAATTCTCAAGTTAACGTGCAGTGGAATATTTACCAGAGTCTAACAACCCACTTTTGGCCTATTTACTAAAATCGGACCTCACAATTATTGATCATAGTAAATGTTTTGATCGATTAATGATGTGTAACGGCTATAATTTTTTTTAGAAATGACTTAAGGTTTGGGAGTCAACACTCAGTTTAAAATACCTCGCCCCCCTTATTCCGATGATTGAAAACCTAATATATCAAAAACTAAAAGAGTTTACAATCCTTCAAAATAGCAGATACTTTTTTGAAATATCTCTTTTAGCATTTGTGCATTTCCATTTTGGATGTTCAATTTTTTTTCAAATCCAAACTTGATTTTTCACTCTCCCATTTTTCTTGTAAACAAAAAGATAAGGCAAATAGCTCACAACAAAATGAAAATTTAAGAGTTTATGTATGCAAAAAATTGAAAACTATAATAAATGTATATGAAGAAAATTATTTCATGCACTAAAAATGAACACCAAAGTTATGTCATCCATGTTTCGGAAATTCCACTTGTACAACCTAATAGCTTGGTTGAATTTCATAAGAAAGAGATTTCAAAGTGATCCTAATATGTTTTAAATGTGGTTGATATGCATGCCTGAAACATGTTGAAGAAGCTAATGACCTAATGATCCAAAAATTTCATGGAGAAGGAAACATTAAATTCTCAAGTAAACGTGCAGAGGAATATTTACCAGAGCCCAACAATCAACTTTTTTGCCTATTTGAAAAAAGCGGACCTAACAATCATAGATCATCGTAAATTTTTTCATCGATTAATGATCTGTAACGGCTATAATTTTGTTAGAAATGACTAATGGTTGGGGAGTCAACACTCAATTAAAAATGCCTCACCCCTCTTCCGATGATTGCAAAAAGTAATATATAAAAAACTAAAAGAGCTTTCAATCTTAAAAATCACATATACTTTTAGGAATTATCTCTCTGAGCATTTTTGCATTTCTAATTTGGATGTTCAATTTTTTTTCAAATCCAAACTTGAGTTTTCACTCACCCAATCTTCTCGTAAACAAAAAGATATGGCTAATAGATCACAACAAAATAAAAATTTTAGAGTTTATGTATACAAAAAATTGAAAACTATAATAAATGTAATTGAAGAAAATTATTTCACGCACTAAAAAAGAACACCAGAGTTTTATTATCCATGTTTGAGAATTCCACTAGTACAACCGCTGATAGCTTGGTGGAATTTTATAAGAAAGAGATTTCTAATTGATCCTAACATGTTTTAAATGTGGTGGATATGCATGCCTGAAACATGTTGAAGATGAAAATGACCTAATGATCCAAAATTTTCAAGGTGTAGAAAAAATTAAATTTCTCAAGTTAACGTGCGGTGGGATATTTACCAGAACCAAACGACCCACTTTTTGCCTATTTTACAAAAAGCAGACCTAACAATCATAGATCATCGAAAATGTTTTGATCGATTAATGATGTGTAACGGCTGTAATTTTTGTTAGACATGACTTATGGTTTTGGGAGTCAACACTCAGGTAAAAATGTCTCCCCTCCCCCTCTTTCGATGATTGCAAAATGTAATACATAAAAAACTAAAAGAGTTTTCAATCCTTAAAAATGACCGATACTTTTTGGAAATATCTCTTTCAGCATTTGTGCATTTCCATTTTGGATGTTATATTTTTTTGCAAATCGAAACTTGTGTTTTCACTCCCCCATTTTTCTCGTAAACAAAACGATAAGGCAAATAGATCACAAAAAAATGAAAATTTAAGAGTTTTTGTATGCAAAAAATTAAAAACTATATTAAATATAAGTGAACAAATTTATTTCTCACACTAAAAATTAACTCCAAAGTTTTGTAATCCATGTTTGGGAAATTCCACTAGTACATCACCTAATAGCATGGTGGAATTTTATAAGATAGAGATTTCTAATTGATCCTAACATGTTTTAAATGTGATGGATATCCATGCCTGAAACATGTTGAAGATGCAAATTACCAAATGATCAAAAAATTTCAAGGAGTTGGAAATATTAAATTCTCAAATTATCGTGCAGCGAAATATTTACCAGAGCCTAACATCCCACTTTTTCCCTATTTACAAAAGTGGACCTCACAATCATAATCATGGTAAATGTTTTGATCAATTTATGATGTGTAACGGCTATAATATATTTTAGAAATGAATTATGGTTTGGAAGGCAACACTAAGTTTAAAATGCTTCGCCACCCCCCCCCCCCCTTCCGATGATTGCAAAATATTATATATAAAAAACTAAAAGAGTTTAAAATCCTTAAAAATCACAGAGACTTTTTGGAATTATTATTCTCAGCATTTTTGCATTTCCATTTTGGATGTTCAATTTTTATTCAAATCCAAACTTGAGTTTTCATTGTCCAATTTTTCTCGTAAATAAAAAGATAAGGCAAATATATCACAACAAAGTGAAAATTTTAGAGTTTATGTATGCATAAAAATGAAAAATATAATAAATGTATGTGAAGAAAATTATTTCACTCACTAAAAATGAACACCAAAGTTTTGTTATCCATGTTTGGGAAATTATAGCTTGGTGGAATTTTTGAAGAAAGAGATTTCTAACTGATCCTAACATGTTTTAAATGTGGTGGATATGCATGTCTGAAACATGTTGAAGATGAAAATGACATAATGATGCATAAATTTCAAGGAGTACAAAAAATTAAATTCTCAAGTTAACGTGCAGTGGGATATTTACCAGAGTCAACCAGCCAACTTTTTACCTATTTTACCAAAAGCGGACATAACAATCATACATCATCGTAAATGTTTTGATCGATTTGTGATGTGTAACGGCTATAATTTTTGTTAGAAATGACTTATGGTTTGGGAATCAACACTCAATTAAAAATGCCTTGCCCCCCCCACCCCCCCCCCCCCCCCCCCCCTCTTCTGGTGATCGCAAAACTTAATACGAGAAAAACTAAAAGAGTTTTCAATCCTTAAAAATGACCAATATTTTTGGAAATATCTCTTTCAGCATTTGTGCATTTCCATTTTGGATGTTCAATTTTTTTTCAAATCGAAAATTTTGTTTTCACTCCCCATTTTTCTCGTAAACAAAACGAAAAGGCAAATAAATCACAACAAAATGAAAATTTAAGAGTTTATGTATGCAAAAAATTGAAAACTATAATAAATGTAAGTGAAAAAATTTATTTCTCGCACTAAAAATTAACACCAAAGTTTTGTTATCCATGTTTGGGAAATTCCACTAGTATTACACCTAATAGCTTGGTAGAATTTTATAAGAAAGAGATTTCTAATTGATCCTAACATGTTTTAAATGTGATGGATATGTATGTCTGAAATATGTTGAAGATGCAAATGACCTAATGATCAAAAAATTTCAAGGAGTTGGAAAACATAAATTCTCGAATTATCATGCAGCGGAATATTTACCAAAGCCTAACATCCCACTTTTTTCCTATTTACAAAAAGTGGACCTCACAATCATAGATCATGGTAAACATATTGTTCGATTAATGATATGTAACGACTATAATATATTTTAGAAATGAATTATGGTTTGGGAGGCAACACTAAGTTTTAAATGCCTCGCCACCCACCCCACCCCCATACCCCCCCCCCCCCCCCCCCCCCCCCTTTCCGATGATTGCAAAACCAAATATATAAAAAACTAAAAGAGTTTACAATCCTTAAAAATCACAGAGACTTTTTGGAATTATCTTTTTCAGCATTTGTGCATTTCCATCTTGGATGTTCAATTTTTTTTCAAATCCAAACTTGAGTTTTCACTCTCCCATTTTTCTCATAAACAAAAAGATAAGGTAAATATATCACAACAAAGTGAAAATTTTGGAGTGTATGTATGCATAAAAAAATAAATATAATTAATGTATGAGAAGAAAATTATTTCACTCACTAAAAATGAACACCAAAGTTTTGTTATCCATGTTTGGGAAATTCCACTAGTACAACCCCTAATAGCTTGGTGGAATTTTTGAAGAAAGAGATTTCTAATTGATCCTAACATGTTTTAAATGTGGTGGATATGCATGCCTGAAACATGTTGAAGATGAAAATGACATAATGATCCATAAATTTCAAGGAGTACAAACAATTCAATTCTCAAGTTAACGTGCATTGGGATATTTACCAGAGCCAACCAGCCACCTTTTTGCCTATTTTACCAAAAGCGGACCTAACAGTCATACATCATCGTAAATATTTTGATCGATTAATGATGTGTAACGGCTATAATTTTTGTTAGAAATTACTTATGGTTTGGGAATCAACACTCAATTAAAAATGCGTTGCCCCCCCTCTTCCGGTGATCGCAAAACATAATACGAGAAAAACTAAAAGAGTTTTCAATCCTTAAAAATGACCGATAATTTTTGGAAATATCTCTTTCAGCATTTGTGCATTTCCATTTTGGATGTTCAATTTGTTTTCAAATCGAAACTTGTGTATTCACTCCCCCATTTTTCTCGTAAAGAAAACGATAAGGCAAATAGATCACAAAAAAATGAAAATTTAAGAGTTTATGTATGCAAAAAATTGAAAACTATAATAAATGTAAGTGAACAAATTTATTTCTCGCACTAAAAATTAACACCAAAGTTTTGTTATCCATGTTTGGGAAATTCCTCTAGTACAACACCTAATAGCTTGGTGGAATTTTATAAGAAAGAGATTTCTAATTGATCCTAACATGTTTTAAATGTGATGGATATGTATGCCTGATACATGTTGAAGATGCAAATGACCTAATGATAAAAAAAATTCAAGGGGTTGGAAAACTTAAATTCTCAAATTATCGCGCAGCGGAATATTTACCAGAACCTAACATCCCACTTTTTGCCTATTTACAAAATGTGCACCTCACAATCATAGATCATGGTAAATGTTTTGTTCGATTAATGATGTGTAACAGCTTTAATATATTTTAGAAATGAATTATGGTTTGGGAGGCAACACTAAGTTTAAAATGCCCCGCCGCACCCCCCCCCCCCTTCCGATGATTGCAAAACCTAATATATAAAAAACTAAAAGAGTTTACAATTGTTAAAAATCATAGAGACTTTTCTGAATTATCTTTCTCAGCATTTGTGAATTTCCATTTTGGATGTTTATTATTTTTTCAAATCCAAACTTGAGTTTTCACTCTCCCATTTTTCTCGTAAACAAAAAAATAAGGCAAATATATCACAACAAAGTGAAAATTTTAGAGTGTATGTATGCATAAAAATAATAAATATAATTAATGTATGTGAAGAGGATTATTTCACTCATTAAAAATGAACACCAAAGTTTTATTATCCATGTTTGGGAAATTCCACTAGTACAACCCCTAATAACTTGGTGGAATTGTTGAAGAAAGAGATTTCTAATTGATCCTAACATGTTTAAATGTGGTGGATATGCATGCCTAAAACATGGTGAAGATGAAAATGACATAATGATCCATAAATTTCAAGGAGTACAAACAATTCAATTCTCAAGTTAACGTGCAGTGGGATATTTACCAGAGCCAACCAGCCAACGTTTTGCTTATTTTACCAAAAGCAGACCTAATAATCATACATCATCAGAAATGTTTTGATCAATTAGTGATGTGTAACGGCAATAATTTTGGTTAGAAATGTCTTATGGTTTGGGAATCAACACTCAATTAAAAATGCCTTGCCCCCCCCTCTTCCAATGATCGCAAAACGTAATACGAGAAAAACTAAAAGAGTTTTCAATCCTAAAAAATGACCGATACTTTTTTGAAATATCTCTTTCAACATTTGTGCATTTCCATTTTGGATGTTCAATTTTTTTTTCAAATCGAAACTTGTGTTTTCACTCCCCCATTTTTCTTGTAAACAAAACGATAAGGCAAATAGATCACAACAAAATAAAAATTTAAGACTTTTTGTATGCAAAAAATTGAAAACTATAATAAATGTAAGTGAACAAATTTATTTCTCGCACTAAAAATTAACTCCAAAGTTTTTTTATCCATTTTTGGGAAATTCCACTAGTACAACACCTAATAGCTTGGTGGAATTTTCTAAGAAAAAGATTTCCAATTGATCCTAACATGTTTTAAATGTGATGGATATGTATGCCTGAAACATGTTGAAGATGCAAATGACCTAATGATTAAAAAATTTCTAGGAGTTGGAAATATTAAATTCTCAAATTATCGTGCAGCGGAATATTTACCAGGGCCTAACATCCCACTTTTTGTCTATTTACAAAAGTGGACCTCACAATCATAGATCATGGTAAATGTTTTGATCGATTAATGATGTGTAACGGCTATAATATATATTAGAAATGAATTATGGTTTGGGAGGCAACACTAAGTTTAAAATGCCTCGCCACCCCCCCCTCCTTTCCGATAATTGCAAAATCTAATATATAAAAAACTAAAAGAGTTTACAATCCTTAAAAATCACAGAGACTTTTTGGAATTATCTTTCTCAGCATTTGTGCATTTCCATTTTGGATGTTCAATTTTTTTTCAAATCCAAACTTGAGTTTTCACTCTCCAATTTTTCTCGTAAACAAAAAGATATGGCAAATATATCACAACAAAATAAAAAGTTTAGAGTTTATGTATGCATAAAAATGAAAAATATAATAAATGTATGTGAAGAAAATTATTTCTCTCACTAAAAACGAACACCAAAGTTTTGTTATCCATGTTTGGGAAATTCTAGCTCGGTAGAATTTTTGAAGAAAGGGATTTCTAATTGATCCTAACATGTTTTAAATGTGGTGGATATGCATGTCTGAAACATGTTGAAGAAGAAAATAACATAATGATCCATAAATTTTGAGTACAAAAAATTAAATTCTCAAGTTAACGTGCAGTGGGATATTTACCAGAGTCAACCAACCAACTTTTTGCCTATTTTACCAAAAGTGGACATAACAATCATACATCATCATAAATGTTTTGATCGATTTGTAATGTGTAACGGCTATAATTTTTGTAAGAAATGACTTATGGTTTGGGAATCAACACTCAAATAAAAATTCCTTGCCCCCCCTCTTCCGGTGATCGATTAATGATGTGTAACGGCTATAAGATATTTTATAAATGAATTTTTGTTTGGGAGGCAACACTAAGTTTAAAATGCCTCGCCACCCTCCCCCCCCCCTTCCGATGATTGCAGAACCTAATATATAAAAAACTAAAAGAAGTTACAATCCTTAAAAATCACAGAGACTTTTTGGAATTATCTTTCTCAGCATTTGTGAATTTCCATTTTGGATGTTCAATTTTTTTTCAAATCTAAACTTGAGTTTTCACTCTCCCATTTTTCTCGTAAACAAAAAGATAAGGTAAATATATCACTACAAAGTGAAAAATTTAGAGTGTATGTATGCATAAAAAAAAAATATAATTGATGTATGTGAAGAAAATTATTTCACACACTAAAAATCAACACCAAAGTTTTGTTATCCATGTTTGGGAAATTCCACTAGTACAACCCCTAATAGCTTGGTGGAATTTTTGAAGAAAGAGATTTCTAATTGATCCTAACATGTTTTAAATGTGGTGGATATGCATGCCTGAAACATGTTGAAGACGAAAATGACATAATGATCCACAAATTTCAAGGAGTACAAACAATTCAATTTCACAAGTTAACGTGCAGTTGGATATTTACCAGAGCCAACCAACCAACTTTTTGCCTATTTTACCAAAAGCGGACCAAACAATCATACATCATCGTAAATATTTTGATCGATTAGTGATGTGTAACGACTATAATTTTTGTTAGAAATGACTTATGGTTTGGGAATCAACACTCAATTAAAAATGCCTTGCCCCCCTCTTCCGGTGATCGCAAAACGTAATACGAGAAAAACTAAAAGAGTTTTCAATCCTTAAAAATGACCGATAATTTTTGAAAATATCTCTTTCAGCATTTGTGCATTTCCATTTTGGGTGTTCAATTTGTTTTCAAATCAAAACTTGTGGTTTCATTCCCCCATTTTTCTCGTAACCAAAACGGTAAGGCAAATAGATCACAAAAAAATGAAAATTTAAGAGTTTATGTTTGCAAAAAATTGAAAACTATAATAAATGTAAGTGAACAAATTTATTTCTCGCACTAAAAATTAACACCAAAGTTTTGTTATCCATGTTTGGGAAATTCCACTAGTACAACACCTACTAGCTTGGTGGAATTTTATAAGAAAGAGATTTCTAATTGATCCTAACATGTTTTAAATGTGAAAGATATGTATGCCTGAAATATGTTGAAGATGCAAATGACCTAATGATCAAAAAAATTCAAGGAGTTGGAAAACTTAAATTCTCAAATTATCGTGCAGCGGAATATTTACCAGAGCCTAACATCCCACTTTTTGCCTATTTACAAAAAGTGCACCACACAATCATAGATCATGGTAAAAATTTTGTTTGATTAATGATGTGTAACGGCTATAAGATATTTTAGAAATGATTTTTTGTTTGGGAGGCAACACTAAGTTTAAAATGCCTCGCCACCCTCCCCCCCCCCTTCCGATGATTGCAGAACCTAATATATAAAAACTAAAAGAAGTTACAATCCTTAAAAATCACAGAGACTTTTTGGAATTATCTTTCTCAGCATTTGTGAATTTCCATTTTGGATGTTCAATTTTTTTTCAAATCTAAACTTGAGTTTTCACTCTCCGATTTTTCTCGTAGACAAAAAGATAAGGTAAATATATCACTACAAAGTGAAAAATTTAGAGTGTATGTATGCATAAAAAAAATATATATAATTAATGCATGTGAAGAAAATTATTTCACACACTAAAAATCAACACCAAAGTTTTGTTATCCATGTTTGGGAAATTCCACTAGTACAACCCATAATAGCTTGGTGGAATTTTTGAAGAAAGAGATTTCTAATTGATCCTAACATGTTTTAAATGTGGTGGATATGCATGCCTGAAACATGTTGAAGACGAAAATGACATAATGATCCACAAATTTCAAGGAGTACAAACAATTCAATTTCACAAGTTAACGTGCAGTTGGATATTTACCAGAGCCAACCAGCCAACTTTTTGCCTATTTTACCAAAAGCGGACCTCACAATCATACATCATCGTAAATATTTTGATCGATTAGTGATGTGTAATGGCTATAATTTTTGTTAGAAATGACTTATGGTTTGGGAATCAACACTCAATTAAAAATGCCTTGCCCCCCCTTTTTCGATGATCGCAAAACGTAATACGAGAAAAACTAAAAGACTTTTCAATCCTAAAAAATGACCGATACTTTTTGGAAATATCTCTTTCAGCATTTGTGAATTTCCATTTTGGATGTTCAATTTTTTTTCAAATCGAAACTTGTGTTTTCACTCCCCCATTTTTCTCGTAAAGAAAACGATAAGGCAAATAGATCACAACAAAATGAAAATTTAAGAGTTTATGTATGCAAAAAATTTAAAACTATAATAAATGTAAGTGAATAAATTTATTTCTCTAAAAATTAACTCCAAAGTTTTGTTATCCATGTTTAGGAAATTCCACTAGTACAACACCGAATAGCTTGGTGGAATTTTATAAGAAAGTGATTTCTAATTGATCCTAACATGTTTTAAATATGATGGATATGTATGCCTGAAACATGTTGAAGATGCAAATGACCTAATGCTCAAAAAATTTCAAGGAGTTGGAAAAATTAAATTCTCAAAACATCTTGCAACGGAATATTTACCAGAGCCTAACATCCCACTTTTTGCCTATTTACAAAAGTGGACCTCACAATCATAGATCATG
Source organism: Aristolochia californica (assembly GCF_029961685.1). Classification (NCBI taxonomy): domain Eukaryota; kingdom Viridiplantae; phylum Streptophyta; class Magnoliopsida; order Piperales; family Aristolochiaceae; genus Aristolochia; species Aristolochia californica. Next base: position 20,179 of record NW_027181825.1, on the reverse strand, counting down.
GTAAATGTTTTGATCGATTAATGATGTGTAATGGCTATAATATATATTAGAAATTAATTATGGTTTGGGAGGCAACACTAAGTTTAAAATGCCTCGCCACCCCCCCCCGCTCCCCCCCTTTCGATAATTGCAAAATCTAATATATAAAAAACTAAAAGAGTTTACAATCCTTCAAAATCACAGAGACTTTTTGGAATTATCTTTCTCAGCATTTGTGCATTTCCATTTTGGATGTTCAATTTTTTTTCAAATCCAAACTTGAGTTTTCACTCTCCGATTTTTCTCGTAAACAAAAAGATAAGGCAAATATATCACAACAAAGTGAAAATTTTAGAGTTTATGTATGCATAAGAATGAAAAATATAATAAATGTATGTGAAGAAAATTATTTCACTCACTAAAAATGAACACCAAAGTTTTGTTATCCATGTTTGGGAAATTCCACTAGTACAACCTCTAATAGCTTGGTGGAATTTTCAAAGAAAGAGATTTCTAATTGATCCTAAATTGTTTTAAATGTGGTGGATATCCATGCCTAAAACATGTTGGAGATGAAAATGATGTAATGATCCATAAATTTCAAGGAGTATAAAAACTTAAATTCTCAAGTTAACGTGCAGTGGGATATTTACCAAAGCCAATCAGCCAACTTTTTGCCTATTTTACCAAAAGCGGACCTAAAAATCATACATCATCATAAATGTTTTGATCAATTAGTGATGTGTAACGGCTATAATTTTTGTTAGAAATGACTTATGGTTTGGGAATCAACACTCAATTAAAAATGCCTTGCCCCCCCTCTTCCGATGATCGCAAAACGGGATACATAAAAAACAAAAAGAGTTTGCAATCCTTAAAAATGACCAATACTTCTTTGGAAATATCTCTTTCAGCATTTGTGAATTTCTATTTGGATGTTCAATTTTTTTTCAAATCCAAACTTGTGTTTTCTCTCTCCCATTTTTCTCATAAACAAAACGATCAGGCAAATAGATCACAATAAAATGAAAATTTAAGAGTTTATATGTACAAAAAATTGAAAACTATAATAAATGTAAATGAACAAAATTATTTCTCGCACTAAAAATTTACACCAAAGTTTTTTATCCATGTTTGGGAAATTCCACTAGTACAACCCCTAATAGCTTGGTGGAATTTTATAAGTAAGAGATTTCTAATTGATCCTAACATGTTTTAAATGTGATGGATATGTATGCCTAAAACATGTTGAAGATGCAAATGACCTAATGATCAAAAAATTTCAAGGAGTTGGAAAAATTAAATTCTCAAATTATCGTGTTGTGGAATATTTACCTGAGCCTAACATCCCACTTTTTGCCTATTTACAAAAAGTAGACCTCACAATCATAGATCATCATAAATGTTTTGATCGATTAATGATGTGTAACGGCTATAATATAATTTAGAATTGAATTATGGTTTGGGAGGCAACACTCAGTTAAAAGTGACTCCCCCCCCCCTCTTCCAATGATTACAAAACGTAATATATATAAAGTAAAATGAGTTTACAATCCTTAAAAATCACATATACTTTTTGGAATTATCTCTCTCAGAAATTGTGCCTTTCCATTTTGGATGTTCAATTTTTTTTCAAATCCAAACTTGTGTTTTCACTCTCCCATTTTTCTCGTAAACAAACTGATAAGGCAAATAGATCACAATAAAATGAAAATTTTAGAGTTTAAGTATGCAAAAAATTGAAAACTATAATAAATGTAAGTGAAGAAAATTATTTCTCGCACTTAAAATGAAGACCAAAGTTTTGTTATCCATGTTTGGGAAATTCCTCTAGTACAACCCCTAATAGCTTGGTGGAATTTTATAAGAAAGAGATTTATAATTGATCCTAACATGTTTTAAATGTGGTGGATATGTATGCCTGAAACATGTTGAATATGCAAATGACCTAATTATCAAAAAAATTCAAGGAGTTGGAAAAATTAAATTCTCAAGTTATCGATCATTAGAATATTTACTAGAGCCCAACAACTAACTTTTTGCCTATTTACAAAAAGCGGACCTCACAATCGTAGATCATCGTAAATGTTTTGATCGATTAATGATGTGTAATGGCTATAATTGTGTTTTAGACATGACTTATTGTTTGGGAGTCAACACTCAGTTAAAAATGTCTCGCCCCCATCTTTCGATGATTGCAAAACCTATTATATAAAAAAACTAAAAGAGTTTACAATCCTTAAAAATCACATATACTTTTTGGAATTATCTCTCTCAGCATTTGTGCATTTCCATTTTGGACGTTCAATAATTTTTCAAATCCAAACTTGAGTTTTCACTCTCCCATTTTTCTCGAAAAAGAAAAGATAAGGCAAATAGATCACAAAAAAATGAAAATTAAGAGTTTATGTATGCAAAAAATTGAAAACTATATTAAATGTAAGTGAAGAAAATTATATTGCACTAAAAATGAACACAAAACTTTTGTCATCCATGTTTGGGAAATTCAATTAGTATAACCTAATAGCTTGGTGGAATTTTATAAGAAAGCGATTTCTAAGTGATACTAACATGTTTTAAAAGTGGTGGATATGCATGACTTAAACATGTTGAAGAAGCAAATGACCTAATGATCCAAAAATTTCCAGGAGTAGGAAACATTATAATCTCAAGTCAACATGCAGTGGAATATTTACCAAAGCCCAACAACCCACTTTTTGCCTATTTACAAAAAGTGGACCTAACAATCTTATATCATCGTAAATGTTTTGATCGATTAATGATGTGTAACGGCTATAATTTTTGTTAGAAATGACTTATGGTTGGGGAGTCAAACTAAGATAAAAATGCATCGCCCCCCTTTTTCTGATTATTGCAAAACCTAAAATATAAAAAACTAATGGAGTTTACAATCCTTAAAAATCACAGATACTTTTTGGAAATATCTCTCTCAGAATTTGTATAGTTCCAATTTTTTTCAAATCCAAACGTGAGTTTTCACTCTCCCAATTTTCTCGTAAAAAAAACATATAGCAAATAGAACACAACAAAATAAAAATTTTAGAGTTTATGTATGCAAAAAATTGAAAAATATAATAAATGTAAGTGAAGAAAATTATTTCACGCACAAAAAATTAACACCAAATATTTGTTATCTATGTTTGGAAATTCCACTAGTACAACCCCTAATAGCTCTGTCGAATTTGATAAGAATGAGATTTATAATTGATCCTAACATGTTTTAATTGTGGTGGATATGCATGCCTAGAACTTTTTGAAGATGCAAATGAATTAATGATCCAAAAATTTCAAGGAATAGAAAAAAATAAATTCTCAAGTTAACGTGTGGTGGGATAATTACCAAAGCCAAACAACCCACTTTTTGCCTATTTTACAAAAAGTATCCCTAACAATCATAGATCATCATAAATGTTTTGATCTATTAATGATGTTTAATGACTATAAATTTTTTTTTGAAATGACTTATGGTTTGGGAGTCAACACTCAGTTAAAAATGCCTCGCCCGACTCTTCCGATGATTGCAAAACCAAATATATAAAAAACTAAAAGAGTTTACAATCCTTAAAAATCACAGATATTTTTTACAATTATCTCTCCCAGCATTTGTGCATTTCCATTTTGGATGTACAATTTTTTTTCAAATCCAAACTTGAGTTTTTACTCTCCCAATTTTCTCGTAAACAAAAAGATAAGGCAAATTGATCACAACAAAATTATATTTTAGAGTTTATATTTACAAAAAATTGAAAACTATAATAAATTTAAGTGAAATAAATTATTTCATGCACTAAAAATGAACACCAAAGTTTTGTTATCCATGTTTGGGAAATTCCACTAGTACAACCACTAATAGCTTGGTGGAATTTTATAAGAAAGAGGTTTCTAATTGATCCTAACATGTGTTGAATGTGGTAGATATTCATGCCTGAAACATGTTGAAGATGCAAATGACCTAATGATCAAAAAATTTTGAGGAAAATAAAAAATTAAATTCCCAAGTTAATGTGCAATTAGATATTTACTAGTGCCAAACAACCCACTTTTTGCCTTTTTTACAAAAAGCGGACCTAACAATCATAGATCATCATAAATATTTTGATTGATTAATGATGTGTAATGGTGATAATTTTTGTTAGAAATGACTTATAGTTCAGGAGTCAACACTTAGTTAAAAATGCCTCGCCCTGTCTTCCGAAGATTGCAAAACCTAATATATAAAAAACTAAAAGATTTTGCTATCCTTAAAATTACAGATACTATTTGGAATTATCTCTCTAGACTTTTGTGTATTTCCATTTTGGATGTTCAATTTTTTTTCAAATCCAAACTAGAGTTTTCCCACTCCCAATTTTCGCGTAAACAAAACATTAAGGCAAATATATCACAAAAAAATGAAAAATTTTAGGGTTTATGTTTTCAAAAAATTGATAACTATAATAAATGTCAGTGAAGAAAATTATTTCACGCACAAAAAATGAACACCAAAGTTTTGTTATCCATGTTTGGGAAATTCCACTAGTACAACCACTAATAGCTTGGTGGAATTTGATAAGAATAAGATTTATAATTGATCCTAACATGTTTTAAATGTGGTGGATATGCATGCCTAAAACTTGTTGAAGATGCAAATGACTTAATGATCCAAAAATTTCAAGGAAAAGAAAAAATTAAATTCTCAAGTTAACGTGCGGTGGGATATTTACCTGAGCCAAACAACCCACTTTTTGCCTATTTTACAAAAAGTGTACCTAACAATCATAGATCATCATAAATGTTTTGATCTATTAATGATGTTTAATGACTATAATTTTTTTTTTGAAATGACTTATGGTTTGGGATTCAACACTCAGTTAAAAATGCCTCGTCCGACTAATCTGATGATTGCAAAACCAAATATACAAAAAACTAAAAGTGTTTACAATCCTTAAAAATCACAGATACTTTTTGGAATTATCTCTCTAAGCATTTGTGTATTTCCATTTTGGATGTACAATTTTTTTTCAAATCCAAACTTGAGTTTTTACTCTCCCAATTTTCTCGTAAACAAAAAGATAAGGCAAATTGATCTCAACAAAATTATATTTTAGAGTTTATATTTGCAAAAAATTGAAAACTATAATAAATTTAAGTGAGATAAATTATTTCATGCACTAAAAATGAACACCAAAGTTTTGTTATCCATGTTTGGGAAATTCCACTAGTACAACCACTAATAGCTTGGTGCAATTTTATAAGAAAGAGGTTTCTAATTGATCCTAACATGTTTTAAATGTGGTGGATATTCATGCATGAAACATGTTGAAGATACAAATGACCTAATGATCAAAAAAATTCGAGGAAAAGAAAAAATTAAATTCTCAAGTGAACGTGCAGTGGGATATTTACCAGTGCCAAACAACCCGCTTTTTTCCTATTTTACCAAAAATGGACCTAACAATCATAGATCATCGTAAATATTTTGATTGATTAATGATGTGTAACGGCGATAATTTTTGTTAGAAATGACTTATAGTTTGGGAGTCAACACTTAGTTAAAAATGTCTCACCCCCTCTTCCGATGATTGCAAAACCTAATATATAAAAAACTAAAAGATTTTGCTATCCTTAAAATTACAGATACTATTTGGAATTATCTCTCTCAACTTTTGTGTATTTCCATTTTGGATGTTCAGTTTTTTTTCAAATCCAAACTTGAGTTTTCCCACTCCTATTTTCGCGTAAACAAAACGTTAAGGCAAATATATCACAACAAAATGAAAATTTTAGAGTTTATGTATGCAAAAAATTGATAACTATAATAATTTTAAGTGAAGAAAATATTTCACGCACAAAAAATGAACACCAAAGTTTTGTTATCCATGTTTGGGAAATTTCATTAGTACAACCACTAATAGCTTGGTGGAATTTTATAAGAATGAGATTTCTAATTGATCCTAACATGTTTTAAATGTGGTGGATATGCAAGCCTGAAACATGTTGAAGATGAAACAGTACCTCCCTCCCCCCCCCCCCCCCCCCCCCCCCCCCCCCCCTTGTCCCCTCTTCTGGTGATTGCAAAACCTAATATAAAAAAAAACTAAAACTGTTCACAATCCATAAATATCACAGATAATTTTTGGAATTATCTCTCTCAGCATTTGTGCATTTCCATTTTGGATGTTCAATTTTTTCCCAAATGCAAACTTTTGTTTTCACTCTCCTCGTTTTCTCTAAAAAAAACATATGGAAAATAGATCACAATAAAATGAAAAATTTGGAGTTTATGTATGCAAAAAATTGGAAACTATAATAAATGTAAGTGAAGAAAATTATTTCACGCACTAAAAAAGAACACCAAAGTTTTTTTATCCATGTTTGGGAAATTCCACTAGTACAACCCCTAATAGCATGGTGCAAATTGATAAGAAAGAGATTTCTAATTGATCTTAAAATGTTTTAAATGTGGTGGATATGCATTCCTGAAACATTTTGAAGATGCAAATGACCTAATGATTCAAATATTTCAAGGAGTAGAAAAAAATAAATTCTCAAGTTAACGTGCAGTGGATATTTAGTTGAGCCAAACAACCAACTTTTTGCCTATTTTACAAAAACCGGACCTAACAATCATAGATCATCATAAATGTTTTGATTGATTAATGATGTGTAATGGCTATAATTTTTGTTGGAAATTAGTTATGGTTTGGGAATCAACACTCAGTTGAAAATGCCTCGCACACCCTTCCCCCCTCTTCCAATGATAGCAAAACCTTATATATAAAAGACTAAAAGAGTTTATAATCCTTAAAAATCACAGACACTTTTTGGAATTATCTCTCTTAGCATTTGTACATTTCCATTTTGGATGTTCAATTTTTTTTCAAATCCAAACTTGAGTTTTCACTCTCCCTTTTTTCTAGTAAACAAAAAGATAAGGCAAATAGATCTCAACAAAAAAAAATTTAGAGTTTATGTTTGAAAAAAAAATTGAAAACTATAATAAATGTAAGTGAAGAAAATTATTTCTCGCACTAAAAATCCAAAACAAAAGTTTTAGTATCCATATTTGAGAAATTCCACTTGTGGAATTTTATTAGAAAGAGATTTCTAATTGATCCTAGCATGTTTTAAATGTGGCGGATATGCACTCCTGAAACATGTTGAAGATGCATATGTCCTAATGATGGAATATTTCAAGGGGCAGAAAAAATTACATTCTCAAGTTAACGTGCAGTGGGATATTTACCAGAGCCAACCAACCCACTTTTTGCCTATTTTACAAAAAGCGTACCCAACAATCATAGATCATCAAAAATGTTTTGATCGATTAATGATGTATAACAGCTATAATTTCTATTAGAAATGTCTTATGGTTTGGGAGTCAACACTCAGTCAAAAATGCCTCCCCCCCCTCCCTCTTTTGATGATTTAAAAACCTTATATAAAAAAAAACAGTTCATAATCCTTAAAAATCATAGATAAATTTTGGAATTATCTCTCTCAGCATTTGTGCATTTCCATTTTGGATGTTCAATTTTTTTTTCAAATCCCATTTTCAGTTTAAAATATTTTGAAAATAGATCACAACAAAATGAAAAAATATAAACGTAAATAAAGAAGATTATTTCGTGCAGTAAAAATGAACACCAAAGTTTTGTTATCCATGTTTGGGAAATTCCACTAGTACTACCCCAAATAGCTTGTTGAAATTTTATTACAAAGAAATTTCTAATTGATCCTAACTTGTTTTAAATGTGGTGGATATGCATGCCTGAAACATGTTCAAGATGCGGATGACCTAATGATCCAAAATTTTCAATGAACAGAAAAAAATTAAATTCTCAAGTTGATGTGTGGTGGGATATTTACCTGAGCCAAACAACCCACTTTTTGTATATTTTTAAAAAAGCGTACCTAGCAATCATAGATCAACGTAAATGTTTTGATTGATTAATGATTTGTAACAGCTATAATTTTTGTTAGAAATCACTTATGGTTTGGGAGTCAACATTCAGTTAAAAATGCCTCCCCCCCCTCTCCTTCCACTCCTCCGATGATTGCAAAACCTAAAATAAAAAAAAAAACTAAAACAGTTTAAATCCTTAAAAATCACAGATACTTTTTGGAATAATCTCTCTCAGATACTTGAGTTTCACTCTCCCATTTTTCTCTTAAACAAAAATATATGGCAAAAAGATCACAATAAAATTAAAATTTTAGAGTTTATGTATGCAAAAAATTGAAAACCATAATAAAGGTAAATGAAAAAAATTATTTCACGCACTAAAAATGAACACCAAAGTTTTTTTATCTATGTTTGGGAATTTCCACCAGTTCAACCCCTAATAGCTTGGTGGAATTTTATAAGATAGAGATTTCTAATTGATCCTAACAAGTTTTAAATGTGGTGGATATGATTGCCTGAAACGTGTTGAAGATGGAAATGACTTAATGATCCAAATATTTCAAGGAGTAGAAAAATTGAAATTCTTAAGTTAATGTGCAGTGGGATATTTTTTAGAGCCAAACAACCCACTTTTTTCCTATATTACAAAAAGCGGTCTTTACTATCATAGATCATCGTAAATGTTTTGATCGATTAATGATGTGTAACGGCTATAACTGTTGTTAGAAATTTGTTATGGTTTGGGTGTCAACACACAGTTGAAAATGCCTCGCACAACACCGCCCCCCCCCCCCCCCCCCCCCCCTCTTCCGATGATTGCAAAACCCAATATATAAAAAACTAAAAGAGTTTACAATCCTTAAAAATCCCAAAATTTTTTTAGAATTATCTCTCTCAATATTTGTACATTTCCATTTGGGATGTTCAATTTTTTTCCAAATCCAAACTTGAGTTTTCACTCTTCCATATTTCTCCTAAACAGAAAGATAAGGCAAATAGATCACAAAAAAAAAGAAAATTTTAGAGTTTATGTATGCAAAAAATTGAAAACTTAATTAAATGTAAGTGAAGAAAATTATTTCATGCACTAAAAATGAACAACAAAGTTTTGTTCTTCAAGTTTTGGAAATTACACTAGTACAACCCCTAATAGGTTGGGGGAATTTTATAAGAAAGATATTTCTAATTGATCCTAAACGTTTTAAATTTGGTGGATATGTAAGCTTGAAACATGTTCAAGATTCAAATGACCTAATGATCCAAAAATTTCAAGGAGTAGAAAAAATTAAATTCTCAAGTTAATTTGCAGTGGGATACCTGAGAGAAACAACCCACCTTTTGCCTATTTTAAAAAAAGTGGACCTAACAATCATAGACCATCGTAAATGATTTTATCGATTAATGATGTGCAACGGCTATAATTTTTGTTAGAAATGACTTATGGTTTAGGTGTTAACACTCAATTAAAAATTCCTCGCCCGCAACGCCCCCCCCCCCCCTCTTCCGATGATTGCAAAACCCAATATTTAAAAATTTTAAAGAGTTTACAGTCCTTAAAAATCTCAAATAATTTTTGGAATTATCCCTCTCTGCATTTGTGCATTTCCATTTTTTATGTTCAATTTTTTTTGAAAATCCAAACATGAGGTTTCTCTCTCCCATTTTTCCTCGTAAACAAAATGATAAGGCAAATAGATCACAAAAAAATGAAAATTTTAGAGTTTATATATGCAAAAAAATTGAAAACTATAATAAATTTATCTGAAGAAAATTATTTCACGAACTAAAAATGAACACCAAAGTTTTGTTATAAAAGTTTCGGAAAATCCACTAGTACAACTCCTAATAGCTTGGTGGAATTTTATAAGAAAGAGATTTCTAATTGATCCTAAAAATTTTTAAATGTGGTGAATATTCATGCCTAAAACGTGTTGAATCTTCAATTTTTTGGATCTTCAATTTTTTTAAAAATCCAAACTTGAGTTTTCACTCTCCCATTTTTCTTGTAAACAAAAAGATAAGGCAAATAGATCACAAAAAAATGAAGATTTAAGAGTTTAAGTATGATAAAAATTGAAAACAATAATAAATTTAAGTTATCCATGTTTGGGAATTTCCACTAGTACAACCCCGAATAGCTTGGTGGAATTTTTGAGAAAGAATTTTCTAATTGATTCTAACATGTTTTAGATGTGGTGGATATGTACGCCTGAAACATGTTGAAGATGCAATTGACCTAATGAATCAAAAATTTCAAGGTGTAGAAAAAATTAAATTCTCAAGTTAACGTGTGGTGGGATGTTTACCAGAGCCAAACAACCCACTTTTTGACTATTTTACAAAAAGTGGACCTAACAATCATAGATTATCGTAAATATTTTGAGCGATTAATGGAGTGTAATGGCTATAATATTTTTTAGAAATGACTTATGCTTTGGCAGTCAACACTCAGTTAAAAATACCTCCACCCCACCCCTCTTCCAATGACTGTAAAACCTAATATATAAAAAACTAAAAGAGTTTACAATCCTTAAAAATCACCGATACTTTTTTGGAATTGTTTATCTGAGCATTTGTGTATTTTCATTTTAGATGTTCAATTTTGTTTTTAAATCCAAACTTGAGTTTTCACTCTCCCATTTTGCTCGTAAACAAAAAGAAAAGGCAAATAGATCACAATAAAATGAAAATTATAGAGTTTATGTTTACAAAAAATTGAAAACAATAATAAATGTAAGGGAATAAAATGATTTCACGCACTAAAAATGAACACCAAAGTTTTGTTATCCATGTTTGGGAAATCCCACTAGTCCAACCTGTAAATAGCTTGGTGGAATTTTGTAAAAAAGAGATTTCAAATTGATCTTAACATGTTTTAGATGTGGTGGATATACACGCCTAAAACATGTTGAAGATGCAAATGACCTTATGATCCAAAAATTTGGAGTAAGAAAAATTAAATTCTCAAGTTAACGTGCGGTGGGATGTTTACCGGAACCAAACCACCAACTTTTTTACTACTTTACAAAAAGCGGACCTAACAATCATAGATCATTTCAAATATTTTGATCGATTAATGGTGTGTAACGGCTATAATTTTTGTTAGAAATGACTTATGGTGGGGAGTCAACACTCAGTTAAAAGAGGCACCCCCCCCCCCCCCCCCCCCCCCCTTTTCCTCCTCCCCTCTTCCGATGATTGCACAACCAAATATATAAAAAACTAAAAAGAGTTTACAATCCTTAAAAATCATAGATAATTTTTGGAATTATATCTCTCAGCATTTGTACGTTTCCAATTTTGGATGTTCAATTTTTTTTCAAATCCAAATATGAGTTTTCACTCTCCCGTTTTTCTCGTAAACGAAATGATAAGGCAAATACATCACAACAAAATTAAAATTTTAGAGTTTATGTATGCAAAAAAATGAAAACTATAATAAATGTAAGAGAAGAAAATAATTTCACGCGCTAAAAATGACCAAAAAAGTTTTATTATCCATGTTTGGGAAATTCCACAAGTACAACCCCTAATAGCTTGGTGGAAATTTATAAGAAAGAGATTTCTAAATGATCCTAACATGATTTCAATGTGGTGGATATGCATGCCTGAAACATGTTGAAGATGCAAATGACCTAATGATCCAAAAATTTAAAGGAGTAGAAAAAATTAAATTCTCAAGTTAAACTATATAAAAGTAAATAAAGAATTTACACTGATTAAAAATTGCATATATTTTTTGGAATTATCTCTCTCAGCATTTGTGCATTTCCTTTTTGGATGTTAAATTTATTTTAAAATGCAAACTTGTGTTTTCGGTCTCCCATTTTTCTCATAAACAAAAAGTTAAGGCAAAATAGATCACAACAAAATGAAAATTTTAGAGTTTATGTATGCAAAATATTGAAAACTATAATAAATGTAAGAGAAGAAAATTATTTCACGCACTAAAAATGAACTTCAAAGTTTTGTTATCCATGTTTAGGAAATTCCACTAGTACAACCCCTAATTGCTAGGTGGAATTTTATAAGAAAGAGATTTCTAATTGATCCTAACATGATTTAAATGAGGTAGATATGCATGCCTGAAACATGTTGAAGATGCAAATGGCCTAATGATCCAAAAAGTTCAAGGAGTAGAAAAATTAAATTCTCCAGTTAATATGTCGTGGGATATTTACCAAGCCAAACAACCCACTTTTTGCCTATTTTACAAAAAGCGGACCTAACAATCATAGATCATCGTAAATTTTTTAATCGATTAATGATGTGTAATGGCTATAATTTTTGTTACAAATGACTTATGGTTTGGGAGTCAACACTCAGTTAAAAATGCCTCACCCTCTTCTGATGATTGCATAACCTAATATATAAAAAACTAAAAGAGTTCAACATGCCTAAAAATTACAGATACTTTTTCGAATTATTACTCTCAACATTTATGCATTTCCATTCTGGATAGTCAATTATTTTTCTAGTCCAAACTCTAGTTTTCACTCTCCCAATTTTCTTGTAAACAAAAAGATAAGTCAAATAGATCACAACTAAATGAAAATTTTATAGTTTAAGTATGCAAAAAATTTAAAACAATAATAAATGTATGTGAAGACAATTATTTCACACACTAAAAATGAACACCAAAGTTTTGTTAACCATGTTTGGGAAACTCCACCAGTACAACCCCTAATAGCTTAGTGGAATTTTATAAGAAAGAGATTGCTAATTGATCCTAACATGTTTTAAATGTGGTAGATATACTTGCTTGAAACATGTTGAAGATGCAAATGACCTAATGATCCAAAAATTTCAAGGAGTAGAACAAATTAAATTCTCAAGTTAACGTGCGGTGGGATATTTACCTGAGCCGAACAACCCACTTTTTGCCTATTTTACAAAAGGCGGACCTAACAATCATAGATCATCTTAAATGTTTTGATCGATTAATGATGTGTAACGGCTATAATTTTTGTTAGAAATGACTTATGGTTTGGGAGTCAACACTCAGTTAAAAATGCCTCGCCCCCCTCTTGGGAGTCAACACTCAGATACTTTTTGGAATTACCTCTCTCAACATTTTTACATTTCCATATTGGATGTTCAATTTTTTTCCAAAATCCAAACTTGAGTTTTCACTCTTCCATATTTACCGTAAACATAAAGATAAGGAAAATAAAGCACAAAAAAATTAAAATTTTAGAGTTTATGTATGCAAAAAAGTGAAAAATTAATTAAATGCAAGTGAAGAAAATTATTTCACGCACAAAATAATGAACAACAAAGTTTTGTTCTTCATGTTTGGGAAATTACACAAGTACAACCCCTAATAGGTTGGGGGAATTTTATAAGAAAGAGATTTATAATTGATCATAACATGTTTAAAATTTGGTGGATATGTATACCTAAAAAAATGTTCAAGATGCAAATGACCTAATGATCCAAAAATTTCAATGAGTATAAAAAATTAAATTCTCAAGTTAATTTGCGGTGGGATATTTACCTGAGCGAAACTACCCACTTTTTGCCTATTTTACAAAAACCAGATCTAACAATCATAGATCATCATAAATATTTTTATCTATTAATGATGTGTAACGACTATAATTTTGGTTAGAAACGACTTATGGTTTGTGATTCAACACTTAGGAAAAATGCCACCCCCCCCCCCCCCCCCCCCCCCCCCCTCACTTCCGATCATTGTAAAACCTAATATATAAAAAACTAAAAGAGTTTACAATGCTTAAAAATGTCAGATACTTTTTGGAATTATCTCTCTCGGGATTTGTGCATTTCCTTTTTGGATGTTCAATTTATTTTCAAATCCAAACTTGTGTTTTCTCTCTCCCATTTTTCTCGTAAACAAAAAGATAAGGCAAATAAATCACAACAAAATGAAAATTTTAGAGTTTATGTATGCAAAAATCTGAAAAATATAATAAATGTCAGAGAAGAAAATTATTTCACGCACTAAAAATGAACTTCAAAGTTTTGCTATCCATGTTAGGAAATTCCACTAGTACAACCCCTAAGTCCTAGGTGGAATTTTATAAGAAAGAGATTTTTAATTGATCCTAACATGATTTAAATGTGGTGGATATGCATGCCTGAAACATGTTGAAGATGCAAATGGCCTAATGATCCAAAAATTTCAAGGAGTAGAAAAAATTAAATTCTCCAGTTAATGTGTCGTGGGATATTTACTAAGCCAAACAACCCACTTTTTGCCAATTTTACAAAAAGTGGACCTAACAATCATAGATCATCATAAATATTTTTATCGATTAATGATGTGTAATGGCTATAATTTTTGTTAGAAATGACTTATGGTGTGGAGTCAACACTCAGTTAAAAATGCCTCACCCCTCTTTCGATGATTGCAAAACCTAATATATAAAAAACTAAAAGAGTTCACAATGCTTAAAAATTACAAATACTTTTTGGAATTATTACTCTCAACATTTATGCATTTCCATTTTGGATGTTCAATTTTTTTTCTAGTCCAAACTTGAGTTTTCACCCTCCCAATTTTCTTGTAAACAAAAAGATAAGTCAAATAGATCACAACAAAATGAAAATTTTAGAGTTTATGTATGCAAAAAATTGAAAACAATAATAAATGTAAGTGAAGAAAATTATTTGACGCGCTAAAAATGATCACCAAAGTTTTGTTAAACATGTTTGGGAAATTCCACCAGTACAACCCCTAATAGCTTGGTGGAATTTTATAAGAAAGAGATTGTTGTTTGATCCTAACATGTTTTAAATGTGGTGGATATGCATGCCTAAAACATGTTGAAGATGCAAATGACCTAATGATCCAAAAATTTCAAGGAGTAGAACAAATTAAATTCTCAAGTTAACGTGCGGTGGGATATTTACTTGAGTCGAACAACCCACTTTTTGCCTATTTTACAAAAAGCGGACCTAACAATCATAGATCATCTTAAATGTTTTGAACGATTAAAGATCTTTAACGGCTATAATTTTTGTTAGAAATTACTTAAGGTTTGGGAGTCTACACTCAGGTAAAAAAACTTCACTCAATCTCCCCCCCTCTTCCTCCCTCTTTCGATGATTGCAAAACCTAATATATAAAAAACTAAAAGAGTTCATAATCCTTAAAAATCACAAATACTTTTTTGAATTATCTCTCTCAGCATTTGTGCATTTCCATTTTGGATGTTAAATTTTTTTCAAATACAAACTTGACTCTTCACTCTCCCAATTTTCTCC
Organism: Aristolochia californica; assembly: GCF_029961685.1. Lineage (NCBI taxonomy): Eukaryota > Viridiplantae > Streptophyta > Magnoliopsida > Piperales > Aristolochiaceae > Aristolochia > Aristolochia californica. Next base: position 5,064 of record NW_027181825.1, on the reverse strand, counting down.
AAAACACAAAGATAAGGCAAATCAATCACAACAAAATAAAATTTTTAGAGTTTATGTATGTAAAAAATTGAAAACTATAATAAATGTAAGTGAAGAAGATTATTTCACGCACTAAAAATGAACACCAAAGTTTTGTTATCCATGTTTGGGAAATTCCACTAGTACAACCGCTAATAGCATGGTGGAATTTTATAAGAAAGAGATTTCTAATTGATCCTAACATGTTTTAAATGTATTGGATCTGCATGCTGAAAGATGTTGAAGATGAAAATGACCTAATGATCCAAAAATTTGAAGGAGTACAAAAAATTAAATTCTCAATTTAATGTGCGGTGGGATATTTAGTAGAGCCAAACAACCTAGTTTTGCCTATTTTACAAAAAGTGGGATTAACAATAATAGATCATCGTAAATGATTTTGAAATATCTCTCTCAGCATTTTTGCATTTCCATTTTGGATGTTCATTTTTTTTTAAAATCCGAAGTTGGTTTTTCGCTCGCCAATTTTTTTCGTAAACAAAAAGGTAAGCCAAATAGATCTCAAATAAATAGAAAATTTTAGAGTTTATGTATGCAAAAAATAGAAAACCATAATAAATGTAAGTGAAGAAAATAATTTAACGCACTAAAAATGAATGCCAAAGTTTTGTTATCCATGTTTGGGAAATTCCACTAGTACAACCCCTAAAAGCTTGGTGGAATTTTATAAGAAAGAAATTTCTGTTTGATCCGAACATGTTTTAGATATGGATATACATATGTGAAACCTGTTGAAGATACAAATGACCTAATGATCCAAAAATTTCTAGGAGTAGGAAAAATTAAATTCGCAAGATAACTCACGGTGGGATATTTACCAGAGCCAAAAAACCCTCTTTTTGCCTATTCACAAAAAGTTGACCTAACCATCATAGATCGTCATTGTAAATGTTTTGATCGATTAATGTTGTGTAACGACTATAATTTTTTTGTGTAAATTTTTGTTAGAAATGCCTTATGGTTTGGGAGTCGACACTCAGTTAAAAATGCCTCGCACCTCCCCCCTAGATAATTTTTGGAATTATCTCTCTCCGCATTTGTACATTTCCTATTTGGATGTTCAATTTTTTTTCAAATCCAAACTTGAGTTTTCACTCTCCCATTTTTCTCGTAAACAAAAAGAAAAGGCAAATAGATCACAACACAATAAAAATTTTATAGTTTATGTATGCAAAAAATTGAAAACTATAATAAATGTAAGTGAAGAAAATTATTTCACGCACTAAAAATGAAGATCAAAGTATTTTTATCCATGTTTGGAAAATTCCACTAGTACAACGCATAATAGCTTGGTGAAATTTTATAAGAACGAGATTTCTAATTGATCCTAACATGTCTAAAATGTGGCGGATATGCATGCCTAAAACATGTTGAAGATGTAAATGACCTAATGATCCAAAAATTTCAAGGAGAAAAAAAAATTAAATTCTCAAGTTAACATGTGGTGGGATATTTACCAAAGCCAAACAATCGACTTTTTTCCTATTTTTAAAAATGCGGACCACACAAACATAGATCATGGTAAATGATTTGATCGATTAATGATGTGTAATGGCTATAATTTTTGTTAGAAATAACTTATGGTTTGGGAGTCAACACTCAGTTAAAAATGCCTCGCCCCCCTCCTCTTCCAATGATTGCCAAACCTAATGTATAAAAAAAAAAAGAGTTTACAATCCTTAAAAATCAAAGATACTTTTTGGAATTATTTCTCTCAGCTTTTGTGCATTTCTATTCTGGATGTTCAATTTTTTTTCAAATCAAAACTTGAGTTTTCACTCTCCCATTTTTATCATAAACAAAAAGATAAGGCAAATAGATCACAACAAAATGAAAATTTTAGAGTTTATGTCTGCAAAAAATAGAAAACTATAATCAATGTAAGTGAAGAAAATTATTTCATGCACTAAAAATGAACAATAAAGTTTTGTTATCGATGTTTTGGAAATTCCACTAACACAACCCCTAATAGCTTGGTCGAATTTAATAAGAAAGAAATTTCTAATTGGTCTTAACATGTTTTAAATGAGGTGGATATGCATGCCTAAAATATGTTCAAGATGCAAAGGATCTAATGATATAAAAATTTCAATGAGAAGAAATAATTAAATTCTCAAGTTAACGTGCAGTGGGATATTTACCAGAGCCAAACAACCCACTTTTTGCCTATTTTACAAAAAATAGACCTAACAATCATAGATCATCGTAAATGTTTTGATCGATTAATGATGTTTAACGGCTATAATTTTTTTTAGAAATGAGTTATGGTTTGAGAGTCAACACTCAGTTAAAAATGCCTCGTCCCCCTCTTTCGATGATTGTAAAACCTAATATATAAAAAACTAAAAAAGTTCATAATCTTTAAAAATCACATATACTTTTCTGAGTTATCTCACTTAGCATTTGTGCACTTCCATTTTGGATGTTCAATTTTTTTCAAATCCAAACTTGAGTTTTCACTCTCCCAATTTTCTCGTAATAATAAAGAAAAGGCAAATTCATCACAACAAAATCAAAATTTTAGAGTTTAATAAGCAAAAATTGAAAACTAGAATAAATATCAACGAAGAAAATTATTTCATGCACTAAAAATTAACACCAAAGTTTTGTTATCCAAGTTTGGGAAATTCCACTTGCACAACCCTAATAGCTTGGTGGAATTTTATAAGAAAGATTTTTCTAATTGATCATAACATGTTTTAACTATGGCAGATATGCATGCCTGAAACATGTTGAAGATGCAAATGACCTAATGATTCAAAATTTTCAAATTGTAGGAAAAATTAAATTCTCAAGTTAATGTGCAGTGGGATAATTACCAAAGCCAAACAAACCACTTTTTGCCTATTTTACAAAAAGCGGACCAGAAAATCATAGATCATCGTAAATGATTTGATTGATTAATGATGTGTAACGGCTATAATTTTTGTTAGAAATGACTTATGGTTTGGGAGTAAACACTCAGTTAAAAATGCCTCCCCCCCCCCCCCCCCCCCCTCTCCCCCCTTTTACAATGATTGCAAACCCTAATATATAAGAAAACAAAAGAGTTTACAATCCTTAAAAATCACAGGTACTTTTTGGAATTATCTCTCCTCAGCATTTCTGCATTTCCATTTTGGATGTTCAAATAGTTTTTTAAATCCAAACTTGAGTTTTACTCTCCATTTTTCTCGTAAACAAAAAGATAAGGCAAATAGATCTCCAAAAACTGAAAAATATTAGACTTTATGTATGCAAAAATTGAAAACTATAATAAATGTAGTGAAGAAAATTATTTCATGCACTAAAAATGAAAACCAAAGTTTTGTTATCCTTGTTTGGGAAATTCTACTAGTATAACCCCTAATAGCTTGTGGAATTTTATACGAAAGAGATTTCTAATTGATCCTAACATGTTTTAAATGTGGTTGATATGCATGCCTGAAACATGTTGAAGATGCAAAGGACCTAATGATCCAAAAATTTCAAGGAGTAGAAAAACTTAATTCTCAAGTTAACTTGCGGTGGGATATTTACCAGAGCCAAACCACCCACTTTTTGCCAATTTTACATAAAGAGGACCTAACAATCATGGATCATTGTAATGTTTTGATCAGTTAATGATGTGTAACGGCTGTAATTTTTGTTAGAAATGACTTATGGTTTGGGAGTGCACACTCAATTAAAAAAACCACATATACTTTTCTGAGTTATCTCACTTAGCATTTGTGCACTTCCATTTTGGATGTTCAATTTTTTTCAAATCCAAACTTGAGTTTTCATCTCCCAATTTTCTCGTAATAATAAAGAAAAGGTAAATTCAGCTCAACAAAATCAAAATTTTAGAGTTTATGTAAGTAAAAATTGAAAACTAGAATAAATATCAACGAAGAAAATTATTTCATGCACTAAAAATTAACACCAAAGTTTTGTTATCCAAGTTTGGGAAATTCCACTTGCACAACCCTAATAGCTGGTGAATTTTATAAGAAAGATTTTTCTAATTGATCATAACATGTTTTAACTATGGCAGATATGCATGCCTGAAACATGTTGAAGATGCAAATGACCTAATGATTCAAAATTTTCAAATTGTAGGAAAAATTAAATTCTCAAGTTAACGTGCGGTGGGATAATTACCAAAGCCAAACAAACCACTTTTTGCTTATTTTACAAAAAACGGACCAGAAAATCATAGATCATTGTAAATGATTTGATTGATTAATGATGTGTAACGGCTATAATTTTTGTTAGAAATGACTTATGGTTTGGGAGTAAACACACAGTTAAAAATGCCTCCCCCCCCCCCCTCTCCCCCCCCTTTTACAATGATTGCAAACCCTAATATATAAAAAAACAAAAGAGTTTACAGTCCTTAAAAATCTCAGGTACTTTTTGGAATTATCTCTCTCAGCATTTCTGCATTTCCATTTTGGATGTTCAATATTTTTTCAAATCCAAACTTGAGTTTTACTCTCCCATTTTTCTCGTAAACAAAAAAATAAGGCAAATAGATCTCCAAAAAATGAAAATATTAGACTTTATGTATGCAAAAATTGAAAACTATAATAAATGTAAGTGAAGAAAATTATTTCACGCACTGAAAATGAAAACCAAAGTTTTGTTATCCTTGTTTGGGAAATTCTACTAGTATAACCCCTAATAGCTTGGTGGAATTTTATACGAAAGAGATTTCTAATTGATCCTAACATGTTTTAAATGTGGTGATATGCATGCCTGAAACATGTTGAAGATGCAAAGGACCTAATGATCAAAAATTTCAAGAAGTAGAAAAACTTAAATTCTCAAATTAACTTGCGGTGGGATATTTACCAAAGCCAAACAACCCACTTTTTGCAGATTTTACATAAAGAGGACCTAACAATCATGGATCAATGTAAATGTTTTGATCAGTTAATGATGTGTAACGGCTGTAATTTTTGTTAGAAATGACTTATGGTTTGGGAGTCCACACTCAATAAAAAAACCTTCAACCCCCACACACCCCCCCCCCCCCGCCCCGCTGCCCCTCCCTTCCCACCT
>NW_027181824.1:42500-43829 GCF_029961685.1 Aristolochia californica | reverse complement strand
TATAAGGAGTACCCGGAGACACAGATACAAAAGCTTCATATAGGAATCCACAAAGAAACGATACAATTGGTCAAAATATACAATGAAAATAATATCCATATTATTTTGCACTTCTCGGCAAATATAATCTGTTTCGCTATTCTAAGTGGTTATTCTATTCTGGGTAATGAGGAACTTGTCATTCTTAATTCTTGGATTCAGGAATTCCTATATAACTTAAGCGACACAATAAAAGCTTTTTCTATTCTTTTATTAACTGATTTATGTATCGGATTCCACTCGCCCCATGGTTGGGAACTAATGATCGGTTCGGTCTACAAAGATTTTGGCTTTGCTTATAACGATCAAATTATATCTGGTCTTGTTTCCACTTTTCCAGTTATTCTAGATACAATTTTGAAATATTTGATCTTCCATTATTTAAATCGGGTATCACCTTCACTTGTAGTGATTTATCATTCAATGAATGAATGAAGAATTCATTTGACCCGCGGCTATCAATCAGATCATAATGTTACTTCGTACATAAACAAACCTTTTTTTTTTAATCTGACTCACTTTATACTTCTACCCGTGCAGGGGGTTCGACTCCTCCTATATTCCAGTACAATGGCAGAATCGTGGGTAGGGAACTAGACTAGCTACCTACCTAATTTATTGTAGAAATTTAAGGGATCAATGATTGGACCATGCAAAATAGAAATACCTTTTCTTGGATAAAGGAACAGATGACTCGATCTATTTCTGTATTGATCGTGATATATGTAATTACTCGGACATCTATTTCAAATGCATATCCTATTTTTGCGCAGCAGGGTTATGAAAATCCACGAGAAGCAACAGGGCGTATTGTATGTGCCAATTGCCATTTAGCTAATAAGCCCGTGGATATTGAGGTTCCACAAGCTGTGCTTCCTGATACTGTATTTGAAGCAGTTGTAAGAATCCCCTATGATAAGCAACTGAAACAAGTTCTTGCTAATGGGAAAAAAGGGTCTTTGAATGTGGGGGCTGTTCTTATTTTACCCGAAGGATTCGAATTAGCTCCTTCCGATCGTATTTCTCCTGAGATGAAAGAAAAGATGGGCAATTTGTCTTTTCAGAGCTATCGCCCCAATAAAAGAAATATTCTTGTGATAGGTCCCGTTCCTGGTCAGAAATATAGTGAAATTGTCTTTCCCATTTTGTCCCCGGACCCTGCTACTAAAAAAGACGTTCACTTCTTAAAGTATCCCATATACATAGGTGGGAACAGAGGAAGGGGTCAGATTTATCCCGACGGGAGCAAGAGTAATAATACAGTCTATAATGCCACAGCAGCGGGTATAG
>NW_027181824.1:22500-37500 GCF_029961685.1 Aristolochia californica | reverse complement strand
ACAAGCATACGATTCATGGGGAGATAAAGAAATAGATTGAGCAGAACATCAGTGCCCCTTTTCCAAGTAACAGGAAGAAGCTAAAAAATATAAATAATAAATAAATAAAAAAAATCGAATTAAATAATTTAATTTAATTAATAATATAATTAATATATAATTAATATAATATTAAAATAAATATTTTAAATTATAAAAATGAAAATAAACATATACATATATTATATTATTATAATATAAAAATAATATAAAATAAACAAATCAAGTCCTCTTTCGGTCGGATCCGAAATGAATGAAGAAATAAACTAGGATTTTAGAGATAAGAAATAAACCATGGATAAATCCAAGCGACCCTTTCGTAAATCCAAGCGATCTTTTCGTAGGCGTTTGCCCCCAATTGGATCGGGGGATCGAATTGATTATAGAAACATGAGCTTAATTAGTCAATTTATTAGTGAACAAGGAAAAATATTATCTAGAAGAGTGAACAGATTGACTTTGAAACAACAAAGATTAATTACTATCGCTATAAAACAAGCTCGCATTTTATCTTCATTACCTTTTCTTAATAATGAGAAACAATTTGAGAGAGCCGAGTAGTTCCCTAGAACTACCGGCCCTAGAAGCAGAAATAAGTAGACCCACCACCCGAATTGAATAAAAACTCGAATTGGAACTCAAACTCCGATTGATGTTTTGTTGGAAAAGCCGAGAGATTAGATTGTCGCGTCATAAGAAAAAAAGAAAAAATAATGGGGGGGGGAGAAATCTTTTTTTTATTATTGAAGCGTGTTTATTCATTCCTACTGTTATCATATGAATTTCGATTCTATCTTCCCGGAGTTCATTCTCCGGGGAACTCCGTTTAAATCATTCCGTCGAATTCCTTAAATCTCCTTATTTGAGGATTTCATTAGAAATCATGTAAAGACAATTCTTATTTGATATAGCTATTTGTGCAAGTATTTTACGGTTAAGAAGCAACTGTCTCTTGCGCAGATCGTGTATAAATCTACTATAACTATGGGATACCCTATCCTCGCGGGTTACCGCGTTTATCCGAGTGATCCACAAACGACGAAAATCTCTCTTTTGCCGGCCTCTATCCCGATGAGTAGAAACCAAAGCTCTCATTTTCTGTTGCATAATAGTTCGAGTAAGTCTTGAATGAGCCCCTCGAAAGGTTGATGCAAATAAACGCATTTTTGATCGACGTCTCCGAGCTATATATCCTCGTCTAACTCTGGTCATTGAATCAAATAAAACTTTGATGAATAACTAATTGATTTCTTTTCTTTCAGTCATTCTTTTCCCCTCTTCTAGTTTAATTAATAACAAAACGGATTCTTCCGATGTATAAAATAAAAATTCCAATGGCTTTTGCTACTATGACCTTCCCAACCACGATTTTTTATTTCTTCCAGGCATTTGCATTTCGCCCCAAAATAAAATAAAAAATATTTTTGACCGATATTAAAATACAAAATTTGACCGATATTAAGTATCAAATAAATAGTAATAAATACGTAGTAAATGGATAAATAAATAAAATAGAAATAAAATAGAAATAGTGGTTTCCATCGTTTCTATGGTTACTTCTTAAACGGTGAGGTCCTCTCTATACACCGGAGCCCCTTACTCATTTAATCAATGTTTTGGTAACTTGTACAGTTCACACTCTTTGGCTCTACCCATGAATTATACAGTAATAGGTCTTTTCACAACGAGATCTATCCATACAGTGACGGCATTTAGTTGTGAAGGTTGGCTAGGTAGCTGACCCTGTTAGTCCGTTCTTGCAAGAGTAGGAACAGAATTATTCTGTTTTTAAAATTCAATTTCCCCGCTTAATGGATACCACTTGCTACCAATGGGGAATTGCTTTTCATCTCAAATTGAGGTGATTGGATTTGCACCAATGGAAACCATAAATTCCATACCATACCATACACAATAACACAATATAGGTATATGATAGATCACTATTTTTAGATAGTGAATTGAGTTCGTCTCCATTCCATCCTATTCGTTGGTACTGGTCATTGATACTGGAAAAATTGTCTCATTTGTTCCAGCCCATGATCTGAACGCGTCGCACATACACCCTAGTACATATTCCTCGACGCTGAGGACATCCTCGAAGAGCAGGGGATTTCGTAACATTGCGGATTGGCTGTCTTGTATTTCTAATAAGTTGTTTAATAGTTGGCATGCTGCATCGTATCCAAAAGCCGGTTTAGATCGATCCCTAACACCCGATCATGATGAATTACTTCTTAATTTTTTACCTGGGTAAGAACATAAAATATGAACTTACGGATCATTCTAATTATGGTTCGAGATAGAATCTAGGATTTTTATGCGAAACCCCCGTTATTTTCGATCGCTACAAGATCAACAATGCCATGAGCTTGGGCTTCTGTTGCTGACATAAAAACATCCCTTTCCATGTCTTCGGATATAACCCATAAGGGTTTTCCCGTTCTTTGTACATAAACCCTTGTGAGGGTTTCGCGTAGTCTTAGTAGTTCTTCCGCTTCCAGGATAAATTCTCCTGTTGATGCCTCATAAAAAGAGCTAGCAGGTTGGTGGATCATAACCCTGGCGATATAATAACATAATGAATGGTTCCCCTATCTCGCGCGATCGCATGAAGGGGTAGGATAAAGAATAACAAGCAAGAGGAAAAAGATAGAATTGAACAACCGTACAGGCATATTTTTTTGTGCATTGCATACGGCTCCTAAATGGAATTTCCTTTTCCCTTCCATTGAAGAAAGAGACAAATAAGATCCATCAGATCCAGATCGTTGAATGCTCCATTTACCATCCTTCCTTTCGGAGGAGCCAAAAATACTATGATGGTTCCGTTGCTTTATATATTTTTTTTTATCTCGTCTGTGATTCTGCAATCCCAAAGTATCTTTCTGATCGGATCAAATAAGTTAAATTTTTTTTTCTTTCGTACTCTTTCATAACCTAAATATCGGAAAGAGACTTCTGGTGTAGAAGCAAAAAAGGATTTGTTTGTGACGCTGAAACAGACCTCCGATACAGAAGATGAAATCGGGAAATAACCTTTGTTTCATACTACTATCTCGATACGGAATCTCATGTTATGGAAAAAAAATGAAATAATGGTTTGTTAATATCGAGCTCGAGGTGCCATGCTATTATTACTTATTATTTATATTCCGTATAGCGAAGGCATAGTCTTATGTTTTCTCTCAAATAAAAAAAAAACTCATTGGCGCCAAGCGTGAGGGAATGCTAGACGTTTGGTAATTTCTCCTCCGACCAGGATAAAAGATCCCATTGAAGCGGCTAATCCCATGCATATTGTATGTACATCTGGTGACACAAATTGCATAGTGTCATAAATAGCTATTCCGGGGATTACCCACCCGCCGGGAGAGTTTATAAACAAATAAAGATCCCTGGTCGCATCCTCTATACTGAGATATATCATGAGACCTACAATTTGATTTGAGATCTCGCTATCAATCTCTTGCCCTAAAAAAAGTAATCTTTCTCGATGAAGTCGGTTGATTAGGACAAAATTTCCTTCGGAACCGCACACGCGCCTTTAGATGCATACGGTTCAAAAAATGGCGAAACAAAAAAAAAAAAAAGAATCAATGTGTCGATTCCAGCCCTCTTTGTTTTTGTTTTTTCGTAAAAAAAAAGTTTTTTCCTAACTAAACGAAGAGGCTTTTTCTTCCATTTTTAAGAAACATGAGTTTTGAATCGCTTCCCTTTAACCTATAAGAATTTTAACCTATAATAAAAAAAAAAAAGAATTCATTGAACTTATCGAACTAACCTCTCATTGATGTATTGGTTTCATCGAGATTCGAATCGCGATGTTATTTTCTTGTTCCTAAACGGGCCTCCTCAATTCTTTTAGGTTTATGCTCTACTCCGGGTAAAAATCTGCCCGAATTCTATTTGCACATATAGTACAAATAATCCCAGTACCACTTCTTTTTGCTTTTGCTACGACTTGTTTTTTTTTTTTTTCAATTCGGCCGGTTTCATGCCTTCCACCAATACCAGATATTTGATGTATTCATCATATTACTTTATTGATTGGCAGTTTAAGATCACTTATATTATACATTATGTTATGGTATAATATAAATATAATAAGAATCCGTTATGATACAAGCGGTAATTATCCGTAGATTCCCAATTTGGTATTTCCTGAACGGAGCCTGGATACTTCTTATTGGTCCAACCTAACCATAAATTATTCTAGTTGATAATACGGATTAATTGATATAATTTTGATCCCCAAACCAACAAAAAAATTGATCTAATTGCGCTTCACGCTCCGAATTCGAATTCTAATTATTATTAACGATTCAATCAATCTTTCTTGGGCAAAACAGGGGGTATCTCGATCGGGGGAGAGAACGGGGAAATCCCATATGACCCAATATGTCTGACAAGTCGCACTATACGTCAACCCAAACTGCATCTTCCTCTCCAGGATTCCGAAAAGGCACTTTTGGAACACCAATGGGCATTAAGTTAAAAAAAAGCACTAAGTACTATATTTTACTTTGATGTGGAAACGTAACAATGGCTTTCTCACCTTCCTAATATTTTCGTTTATTTTTAAAAACGTTTATTGGATTTTATCCATAGATTGGAGGGTTCATGGAGTAAGACAGAATGAATAACGGAAAAAAAAATTATTACGAATGGGTCATTCGAATGATGAACAAGTCTCTATGCATTTGCTCAAAAAAAAATGGGACCAGCCCCCCCCCATTGCGTATTGGTACTTATCGGGTATAGAATAGATTTGTTTCTCTTTGTTCCTACGAACAGAATTGAATTGTTCAATTATTTCCAATGGAAGGGAATAAATATTAACCCTTGCCTCGAGATAATCCACTGAAAGGCGGAGGGCCATAGCATAGTCTTTTCCAATGCGATAAAGTCACATAGTGTCCATTTATCTTTGATAAAAAAGGGGTATTTCCATGGGTTTGCCTTGGTATCGTGTTCATACCGTCGTATTGAATGATCCCGGTCGCTTACTTTCTGTCCATATAATGCATACAGCTCTAGTTGCTGGTTGGGCCGGCTCGATGGCCCTATATGAATTAGCGGTTTTTGATCCCTCTGACCCCGTTCTTGATCCAATGTGGAACAGGGTATGTTCGTTATACCCTTCATGACTCGTTTAGGAATAACCAATTCATGGGGTGGTTGGAGTATCACAGGAGGAACTGTAGCGAATCCGGGTATTTGGAGTTACGAAGGTGTGGCCGGGGCACATATTGTGTTTTCCGGCTTGTGCTTCTTAGCAGCCATCTGGCATTGGGTGTATTGGGACCTAGAAATCTTCTGTGATGAACGTACGGGAAAACCCTCCTTGGATTTGCCCAAGATCTTTGGAATTCATTTATTTCTCTCAGGGTTGGCTTGCTTTGGTTTTGGTGCATTTCATGTAACAGGCTTGTATGGTCCTGGAATATGGGTGTCCGACCCCTATGGCCTAACCGGAAAAGTACAACCTGTAAATCCAGCGTGGGGGGCAGAAGGTTTTGATCCTTTTGTTCCGGGGGGAATAGCCTCCCATCATATTGCAGCGGGGACATTGGGCATATTAGCGGGCCTATTCCATCTTAGTGTCCGCCCGCCCCAACGACTATACAAAGGATTACGTATGGGTAATATTGAAACTGTCCTTTCCAGTAGTATCGCTGCTGTCTTTTTTGCAGCTTTTGTAGTTGCTGGAACTATGTGGTATGGTTCAGCAACTACCCCTGTCGAATTATTTGGGCCCACCCGTTATCAATGGGATCAGGGGTACTTCCAACAAGAAATATATCGAAGAGTTGGCACCGGACTAGCCGAAAATCTGAGTTTATCAGAAGCTTGGTCTAAAGTTCCCGAAAAATTAGCTTTTTATGATTACATCGGTAATAATCCGGCGAAAGGGGGATTATTCCGAGCAGGCTCAATGGACAACGGGGATGGAATAGCTGTTGGGTGGTTAGGGCACCCCGTCTTTAGAGATAAAGAGGGGCATGAGCTTTTTGTACGCCGTATGCCTACTTTTTTTGAAACATTTCCAGTCGTTTTGGTAGACGGAGACGGAATTGTGCGAGCCGATGTTCCTTTTAGAAGGGCAGAATCAAAATATAGTGTCGAACAAGTAGGCGTAACTGTTGAGTTCTATGGTGGCGAACTCAATGGAATCAGCTATAGTGATCCCGCTACTGTGAAAAAATATGCTAGACGTGCGCAATTGGGGGAAATTTTTGAATTAGATCGTGCTACTTTGAAATCTGATGGCGTTTTTCGTAGCAGTCCAAGGGGTTGGTTCACTTTTGGACATGCTTCGTTTGCTTTGCTCTTCTTTTTCGGACACATTTGGCACGGTGCTAGAACCTTGTTCAGAGATGTTTTTGCTGGGATTGACCCAGATTTGGATGCTCAAGTCGAATTTGGGGCATTCCAAAAACTTGGGGATCCAACTACAAGGAGACAAGTAGTTTGATACAACGTTGTTCTGGTCTGGCATCATTCGCCTCTATTTTTTTTTTTTTAGCATAGGTATAGGCGGGGTACCGGAGAAATTTGTATTTTCATTATTGCTTTTCTTTAAATATTACCCTTTCCTTGTCTGGGAAATGATCCCAAATGCACAGGTGTGGAAGCTATAATTGTAAACCACGATCGAATCTATGGAAGCATTGGTTTATACATTCCTGTTAATTTCGACTCTAGGGATAATTTTTTTCGCTATCTTTTTTCGAGACCCGCCTAGGATTTCGACTAAAAAGATGAAATGATTTTTCATTATCTCAATTGAAGTAATGAGCCTCCCAACTAATAGGGGAGGTTCATCATTTCAACTAGTCTCCGTGTTCCTCGAACGGATCTCTTAGTTGTTGAGAGGGCTGCCCAAAAGCGGTATATAAGGCATACCCAGTAAAGCTTACAAGTGAACCGGATATAGAGATGGCGACTAAGGTTGCTGTTTCCATTATTAGAAAATTTCAAGACCACGATATGGTGGATCCACGTTACGACAAGATCGTTTATTTACAACGGAATAGTATACAAAGTCAACAGATCTCAACCAATGCAATAGGATTTATGGTTACACAAACCGTTGAGGACAGTTCTAGATCTGGGCCAAGAAGAACTCTTACAGGGGATTTATTGAAACCATTGAATTCGGAATATGGTAAAGTAGCTCCTGGATGGGGAACTACCCCCTTAATGGGTGTCGCAATGGCTCTATTTGCGATATTCCTATCTATTATTTTGGAGATTTATAATTCTTCCGTTTTACTGGATGGAATTTCAATGAGTTAGGCCCACAAGAACAACGAAGTCCTAGCTTTTGAATCAAAAATGAATCACTTAGGACTCGGATTTCTGGACCATTCTGGTAGTTCGACCGCGGAATTTCGTTGTTTCGGTAGTTCCGGAATATGAGTGTGTGACTTGTTATAATTGATCCTATTGATAGTGCAGAAATGGGTCTGTCATCTCATCTCAATGGAGATGGTTCTGCCCCGTCGGATATTTATTCGAGTATCTGGAGCACGGAATACATGGAATAGCTCAAGAGAAATATTTGAACTATGATTCATACCTACTATTCAGACCTCGCGACCGGACTCCTACTCCAAAAATTTTCAAAGAGGTATTTCAGAAATCGAACGATTTTTTCTCTTTCCGAATCGTGTTTATTTTGACTTTGACCGAGGGACAAATCTTTCTCTGGATTTTTAGTCATAACATTCATTCATTAAGTAAGTGATGATCAAATGGTTCTTACTCAGAGAACCTTTGGGCTTAGCTTTAGGGCGAATCATCGTGGTTCTAGTATGAATCTGAGGTTTCAATCAAATCATAGGGTCTCAACAAGAGAATTCCTATCAATAGTAAAAAAAATGACGCACAAACAACAAATCAAATAAAAAAAAAGGGGGAAGAGAAAATTCAAGAGGCCTGTAACGATCAATATAAAGACGGATGAGCCCACTTGAGATTTTAGCATTATCATCAAAAAGGGGGGATTTCGGATTTTGGTTCCTTCATACCCTCAGAGATGTTTGAACCAAGTTATTAATAAGTTTCAAACTTTCTATTACATATCTGTTTTAACCAGTATTTTGGTGTTTCCGCTTGAGCCGTACGAGATGAAATTTTCATATACGGTTCTTAGGGGGGTCCGTCGGTTTACCTATCTCAATAAAGTATATGATTGGTTCGAGGAACGTCTCGAGATTCAGGCGATTGCCGATGATATAACTAGTAAATATGTTCCTCCTCATGTCAACATATTTTATTGTCTAGGGGGGATCACACTTACTTGTTTTTTAGTACAAGTGGCTACGGGTTTTGCTATGACTTTTTACTATCGTCCGACCGTTACGGAGGCTTTTGCCTCTGTTCAATACATAATGACTGAAGCCAACTTTGGTTGGTTAATCCGATCAGTGCATCGATGGTCAGCAAGTATGATGGTTCTAATGATGATCCTGCACGTATTTCGTGTCTATCTCACAGGTGGATTTAAAAAACCTCGCGAATTAACTTGGGTTACGGGTGTGGTTTTGGCTGTATTGACTGCATCTTTTGGTGTAACTGGTTATTCCTTACCTTGGGACCAAATTGGTTATTGGGCAGTCAAAATCGTGACAGGCGTACCTGAAGCGATTCCTGTAATAGGTTCGCCTTTGGTAGAGCTATTACGTGGAAGTGCTAGTGTGGGTCAATCCACTTTGACCCGTTTTTATAGTTTACACACTTTTGTATTACCTCTTCTTACTACCGTATTTATGTTAATGCACTTCCCAAATGATACGTAAGCAAGGTATTTCAGGTCCTTTATAGAGAAGACATACTATAGATATTTGTAATTGATCATATATCATTTCGTTTCGGCGAGGAACTATAGTATTTCATTGCTACAAATATGGATTATTGAAAAAAAAAATAAGACATTTTAGTTGGAAATTTTCCCTCAACTAACCCAAAAGTATTCTTTAATTTGATACGAGTAGTTGAAGTGGATTCCCCGAAGAGAGATGGATTATGGGAGTGTGTGACTTGAACTA
Source organism: Aristolochia californica (assembly GCF_029961685.1). Classification (NCBI taxonomy): domain Eukaryota; kingdom Viridiplantae; phylum Streptophyta; class Magnoliopsida; order Piperales; family Aristolochiaceae; genus Aristolochia; species Aristolochia californica. The sequence continues at coordinate 28,405 of NW_027181824.1, read as the reverse complement.
TCGATTTGGCCGTGCGGATATATGATTTTATCTGCCACATTGGAATTCACAACCAAATGTGTCTCTATTCCAACCAACGTGTAAGCCCCCTTACACAGGATAGGCTGGTTCGTTTGAGGAGAATCTTTTCTATGATCAGACCCTAATCATGTTGCGCATGAACAGGCTCCGTAAGATCCGGTAGAATAAGTAATGTGAAATAAACCAGATTACGTTCTATCTATTTACTTATAGTATGGAAACGCATTCATTTCCTGTGCATCGATCCCGATCTATGATACTATCGGAGTGAAACAAGGGATCTAAGGAAGAGCAAGGCTAGACTTTATTAGTAACAAGTAAATCCTTTGTATGTAACGTAAGAAGGCTCTATATATCGTGGGGATAAACACAAATCACAAGGCATGAGACCATCCAAAAAGCACTTGATCATGATCAAATTTGCAAGCCCACTTGGGGTATTGAGCATTTACCTGTAAGAACTGAATTCCTTGCAATGGCTAGTTGCAACTCGGAAAAATGGAATCCGATAAATCTTTTTTTATGTAGAGTCATATATGTGTGGCTCACATATCGATTTTTATGGATCCAGTTTTTCCTTTGACTCTTGCTCGAGCCGGATGATGAAAAATTATCATGTCCGGTTCCCTCGGGGGATGGATCCATAAAAATTCACCCTATCCCAATAACAAAGAAACCTGATTTAAATGATCCTGTATTAAGAGCTAAATTGGCTAAAGGGATGGGCCATAATTATTATGGCGAACCCGCATGGCCTAACGATCTTTTATATATTTTTCCAGTAGTTATTCTAGGTACTATTGCATGTACCGTAGGTCTAGCGGTTCTAGAACCGTCAATGATTGGTGAACCGCGGATCCATTTGCAACTCCCTTGGAAATATTACCCGAATGGTATTTCTTTCCCGTATTTCAAATACTCCGTACAGTACCCATAAGCTGTTGGGTGTTCTTTTAATGGTTTCAGTACCGGTGGGATTATTGACAGTACCTTTTTTGGAGAATGTTAATAAATTCCAAAACCCATTTCGTCGTCCAGTAGCTACAACCGTTTTTTTGATCGGCACCGCAGTAGCTCTTTGGTTAGGTATTGGAGCAACATTACCTATTGATAAATCTCTAACTTTAGGTCTTTTTTAAATAAATGGATTTACCGTGAAATAAAATAAAAAAAAATACCATAACGTATGTATCTAGGGAATAGTCGTTTCAGAGCGAATCTCCCCTAGATACATCTCTTAAATTTCATTATGGATACATTCCAAATATACGGATCGTGCTAAAGATTCAAAACCATTTTTTTTTAGTAAAAATGAACTAATTCCAATGGATTTAAAACTTTTTCTTAGGTAAATAAATTTCGAAATGTTTCTGTAAAATGTCCCATATTTTTTTTACATCTTCTATGCGAAAATGCTCAATTCTCATAAGATCTTCTTGACTATTACTCAAAAGGTCCAATAATGTATGTATATTGGACCTTTTAAGACAATTATAAGTCCTGGGAGGCAATTCTAATTGGTCAATAAAAATACATTTCAATGCATTTCCCTTTTTGTTTTTCCTTATATTAGCCAACCCATCATCAAAGGGAAAAAGGGGTAAAGTCACCCTGTTTTGATTGTCCTCTAAATGAGTGTCCCGTTCCTCCGCGTGTAAAAAAGGAATAAATAAATCAATCAAATTACGGGAAGCTTCGTGAAGTGCTTCTTTAGGGGTTAAACTCCCATTTGTCCATATTTCGAGGAAAAGTATCTCTTGTTGTCTCGTTCCCATTCCCATAAGAATGAATACTATGATTCACATTTCGAACAGGCATGAATACAGCATCCATAGGGTAACTTCCATCTTGATAGTTAGATGGGGTTTTCATACGATATCCGCGATTCCTCTCGATTTTTAATTCAATACACAAATCAATTGGCTCTGTCAGGCTAGCTATATGTTGTGTAGTATCAACTATTTCCACGGAGGGTGGTGAGATGATATCTTGAGCAGTTACATATCTAGGACCCCCTGACGCAAATAGATGCGTCGAGAGTCCATACAGATTACTTCTCAATACAATTTCTTTTAAATTCATGAAAATTTCATGTACAGATTCTTCAATACCGGCTATCATAGAATATTCATGCGGTAACTTATCGGATTTTGCACGTGTGATACATGCTCCTTCTATTTCCCCAAGTAGAGCCCTTCGCATCGCGATACCTATCATATCTGCTTGACCCTTCATAAGCGGGAACAGCATGAAACGCGCATAATGAAGGCGCTTACTGTCTACTCTTGATTCAACACACTTCCACCGTAATGTTTCGAGTGGATACTGCTACTTCTTCTCGAACCATACTAATATTATTTGATCAGATTTCTGAATCATTTATTTCTCTTGAAATTAAAAAAAAAGGGGTTCAATCTTTTTTTTATTTTACACACGTCTTTTTTTAGGGGGTCTACATCCATTATGTGGCATAGGGGTTACGTCACGTACGAAACTTAATAGTATACCGCTTCTACGAATAGCTCGTAATGCTGCATCTCTTCCGAGACCAGGACCCTTTATCATGACTTCTGCTCGTTTGCATACCCTGATCCACCACTGTACGAATAGCATTTCCTGCTGCGGTTTGAGCAGCAAATGGTGTCCCTCTTCTTGTGCCCTTGAATCCACAAGTGCCCGCGGAGGACCAAGAAACCACCCGACCTCGTACATCTGTAACAGTTACAATGGTATTGTTGAAACTCGCTTGAACATGAATAACTCCTTTTGGTATTCTACGTCCAGTCTTACGTGAACCAATACGTCCACTCCTACGTGAACCAATTCTTGGTATAGGTTTTGTCATATTTTATCATTCTCATAAATATGAGTCAGAGATATACGGATATATCCATTTCATGTCAAACAGATCCTTTTTTTGTACATCAGGTCCTTTAGAGAATCCCCTTTTAAAAGGATTACCCCTTTACCCCTGTCTCTGTTTATGTCTCGGGTTGGAACAAATTACTATAATTCGTCCCCGCCTACGGATCAATCGACATTTTTCACAAATTTTCCGAACAGAAGCCCTTATTTTCATATTGTCATTCCTTAACTTAAAACCGAATCCACTCCTTGGAAGAAAATAAGTCTCTTGAGAATTTTGAACCTCTAATTGTATCCGCACCCCATGAAAGGAATGTTTCAAGAGGCGCCTAATTGTTCGAATCTTTGTTGCGAAGTCTATAAATTATACGTCCCCTGGTTGAATCATAACGACTTACTTCGATTTTGACTCTATCTCCGGGTAATATCCGTATAAAACTACGTCGGATCCTCCCCGAAACATAACCTAGAATCAGATCCTCATTATCTAAACGAACCCGGAACATACCATTGGGAAGTGATTCAGTAATTAAACCCTCATGAATCAATTTTTGTTCTTTCATTCCCGGTAACCCCCTTGAAGTAGCAACTAATGGAGGAGAAGTGATATTAAACAACCTGCCTTTCCTTTCTTTTTCACAAATAGTAAGTACGGGATATCAGCGGGATTACCATATATAACACAAAATTTCTCCTCCAATCCTTTTTAGTCGAGCCTCTCGATCCGTCATTATCCCTCGTGAAGTCGAAAGAATGACAATCCCCATTCCGCCAAAACCCTAGGAATTCGTTGATAGTTGGAATATATTCGTAAACCAGGGCGGCTGATACGCTTAAAAATATTTCTATATGCTCCTTTCCTATTCCTTCTATGTCGCAGGGTTGAAACCAAGAAATGTTTATTGTCTTCTCGATGTTTCCTAACGTTTTCAATAAAACCTTCTCGTAGAAGTATTCTAACAATGTTTTTCGGTGATATTAGTAGATGCTATTCGAACCGTTCCCTTTTTATTCATATCAGCATTCCTTATCGAAGTTATTATATCGGCAATAGTGTCCCTACCCATGATGAACTATAATTATTGGTGCCTCTTTGTTTTGATATAATCAACATGTTCTACTTTTTTTATGAAATATTATATTAAAGGTATATGCATAAGACATAATCTATACTAATTAATCTATTTCGGGTACCCTATAATCATGGATATTCCGATCCCGCTCTCATCTACTGGTATTTTTTTATAATACCTCAGGAGCTAATGATACTATTTTAGTGAAATTCAACTGTCTCAGTTCCCGAGCGATCGCTCCAAAAACTCGAGTTCCTTTTGGATTTCCTTCCTGATCAATGACAACTGCTGCATTGTCATCATATCGTATTATCATGCCGTTGTCGCGTTTGAGTTCTTTACATGTACGTACAATTACAGCTCTAATTACTTCGGATCTTTGGAGAGGCATATTGGCACTGCTTCTTTGATTACAGCAACAATAACGTCACCAATATGAGCATATCGGCGATTACTAGCTCCTAAGATTCGAATACACATCAATTCCCGAGCTCCGCTGTTGTCTGCCACATTCAAATGGGTCTGAGTTTGAATCATATCATTATCATTTTTTTTTTTTATCAGCTCTTTCAATGCAAAGGGCGAAGGAAAAAAGAAAGAAATATTGTTTGTCCAGAAATAAAAAAATCTGCGATTGTATTTCTCCTCACAAATAGCCCTTTGTTTCCACACCCCTATCCCGCAATAATGAATTGAGCTCGTATAGGCATTTTGGATGCAGCTATTGACATAGCTGCTCTAGCTACAGTTTCTGATACTCCGCCCATTTCATAAAGTATTCTACCCGTTTAACGACGGATACCCAATATTCGGGAGATCCCTTCCCGGAACCCATACGTGTTTCTGTGGGTCTTAGGGTAACAGGCTTGTCGGGAAATATACGTACCCATATTTTTCCACCGCGGCGCGCATATCGTGTCATTGCTCGCCGCCCTGCTTCTATTTGTCTAGATGTAATCCAAGAGGGTTCAAGTGCCTGAAGAGCATATCTACCAAAACAAATATGATTGCCTCGATAAGAGATTCCCTTCATTCTTCCTCTATGTTGTTTACGGAATCTGGTTCTTTTGGGGTTATAGTTGATGGTTGTTTCTCAGTTCCATCTCTACTACAGAACCGGACATGAGAGTTTCTTCTCATCCAGCTCCTCGCGAATGAAACGATTCAATAATATTCGATGCACATTATTTAATGAATAATGAATATTGCATGAATATTACAAAAAATCGTGGGATTTTTTGATATTTAATTTAATCTGTTTGTTATACGCGGGAATCCGTATATCTTGTATTGTATATATAGCTAGATATATATCTATCGATATCGATTTTTTTATAGGATATAGGACGTTTATTTCGTGGAAAATGCCTTTCATTTTTATACCGAATCTTGTTTTGACCTTTACTGAATAGCAAAAAATTTTGCAATCCAATAAGTGTTTCTTTCGCGGGCGAATATTTACTCTGTCATCCGGGGCCCCATTCCTAGGGCAGGGTTAACCCACGACTTCCCGGAATAAATCAATTGGTTACTGGTCAATTTCGCCATCCCACCCAATGAATAATTAGGATTCATTTGCAATAGATCTTCTGCAGTCACAGGTTCCGTCGTTCCCATAGCTTCTTCGTTAATGGCTAGGCCTGAACTATATGCAATGGAGCTTCCAATTAAATCCGTTCCAGAGTCAATCTTCTCAGTCTCTATTGACTTAAGGCTCCTTATTATTTTATTATTTATTATCATTTTAAATATGAACCGAATCGGATTCATCGAATTATGGGCGAATCCACATTAATGCTTTATTACACTGCTTTTTATAAGATGATTCATAGGCCATACATATTGGAATTCTATATCATTGAGATTCTCCTGCTCTCTTTCTCTCATCTTTCCATTTACCCACATCTCTCTTTTTTTTTTATTTTCAACCCATAATCAGCTTGATT
>NW_027181823.1:0-43848 GCF_029961685.1 Aristolochia californica | reverse complement strand
GGCCCAAAAATTAGGGGGAGTAGAAAAAGTTAAATTCTCAAGTGGTTGGACATTTACCAGAGCCAAACAACCCACTTTTCGCTAATCCTTAAAAATCACAGATACTTTTTGGAATTATCTCTCTCAGCATTTGTGCATTCCCATTCTGGATGTAGAAATTTTTCTTTTTCTTCAGATCCAAACTTGAGTTTCCACTCTCCCATTTTTCCTCGTAAACAAAAAAGATATAAGATCGCAACAAAACGAAAATTTTAGAGTTCATGTGTGCAAAAAGAATTTGAAACTACATAATAAATAGAAAATTATTTCACGCACCAAAAAATTAGCCCCAAAATCCATGTTTGGGAAATTCCACATGTACAACCCCCTAATAATAGCTTGGTGGAATTTTATAGGAAAGAGACTTCTAACTGATCCCAACATGCTTTAAGTGTGGTGGGGGTGTGCATGCCACAAGCATGTTGAGGATGGAAGTGGCCTAGTGGCCCAAAAATTAGAGGGAGTAGAAAAAGTTAAATTCTCAAGTGGTTGGATATTTACCATTGCCAAACAACCCACTTTTTACCTAATCCTTAAAAATCACAGATACTTTTTGGAATTGTCTCTCTCAGCATTTGTGCATTCCCATTTTGGATGTTGAAATTTTTTTTTTCTTCAGATCCAAACTTGAGTTTCCACTCTCCCTTTTTTCCTCGTAGACAAAAAAGATATAAGATCGCAACAAAACGAAAATTTTAGAGTTCATGTGTGCAAAAAGAATTTGAAAACTATATAATAAGTAGAAAATTATTTCACACACCAAAAAATGAACCCCAAAATCCATGTTTGGGAAATTCCACATGTACAACCCCCTAATAATAGCTTGGTGGAATTTTATAGGAAAGTGACTTCTAACTGATCCCAACATGCTTTAAGTGTGGTGGGGGTGTGCATGCAACAAGCATGTTGAGGATGCAAGTGGCCTAGTGGCCCAAAAATTAGGGGGAGTAGAAAAAGTTAAATTCTCAAGTGGTTGGACATTTACCAGAGCCAAACAACCCACTTTTCGCTAATCCTTAAAAATCACAGATACTTTTTGGAATTATCTCTCTCAGCATTTGTGCATTCCCATTCTGGATGTTGAAATTTTTCTTTTTCTTCAGATTCAAACTTGAGTTTCCACACTCCCTTTTTTCCTCGTAGACAAAAAAGATATAAGATCGCAACAAAACGAAAATTTTAGAGTTCATGTGTGCAAAAAGAATTTGAAAACTATATAATAAGTAGAAAATTATTTCACACACCAAAAAATGAACCCCAAAATCCATGTTTGGGAAATTCCACATGTACAACCCCCTAATAATAGCTTGGTGGAATTTTATAGGAAAGTGACTTCTAACTGATCCCAACATGCTTTAAGTGTGGTGGGGGTGTGCATGCCACAAACATGTTGAGGATGCAAGTGGCCTAGTGGCCCAAAAATTTGGGGGAGTAGAAAAAGTTAAATTCTCAAGTGGTTGGATATTTACCAGAGCCAAACAACCCACTTTTTGCCTATCCTTAAAAATCACAGATATATTTTGGAATTATCTCTCTCAGCATTTGGGCATTCCCATTTTGGATGTTCAAATTTTTTTTTTTTCTTCAGATCAAAACTTGAGTTTCCACTCTCCCATTTTTCCTCGTAAACAAAAAAGAAATAAGATCGCAAAAAAACGAAAATTTAAGTGTTCATGTGTGCGAAAAAATTTGAAAACTATATAATAAATAGAAAATTATTTCACGCACCAAAAAATGAACTCCAAAATCCATGTTTGGGAAATTCCACATGTACAACCCCCTAATAATAGCTTGGTGGAATTTTATAGGAAAGTGACTTCTAACTGATCCCAACATGCTTTAAGTGTGGTGGGGGTGTGCATGCCACAAGCATGTTGAGGATGCAAGTGGCCTAGTGGCCCAAAAATAAGGGGGAGTAGAAAAAGTTAAATTCTCAAGTGGTTGGATATTTACCAGAGCCAAACAACCCACTTTTTGCCTATCCTTAAAAATCACAGATATATTTTGGAATTATCTCTCTCAGCATTTGGGCATTCCCATTTTGGATGTTCAAATTTTTTTTTTTCCTTCAGATCCAAACTTGAGTTTCCACTCTCCCATTTTTCCTCGTAAACAAAAAAGATACAAGATCGCAAAAAAACGAAAATTTTAGAGTTCATGTGTGCAAAAAGAATTTGAAAACTATATAATAAGTAGAAAATTATTTCACACACCAAAAAATGAACTCCAAAATCCATGTTTGGGAAATTCCACATGTACAACCCCCTAATAATAGCTTGGTGGAATTTTACAGGAAAGAGACTTCTAACTGATCCCAACATGCTTTAAGTGTGGTGGGGGTGTGCATGCCACAAGCATGTTGAGGATGCAAGTGGCCTAGTGGCCCAAAAATTAGGGGGAGTAGAAAAAGTTAAATTCTCAAGTGGTTGGACATTTACCAGAGCCAAACAACCCACTTTTCGCTAATCCTTAAAAATCACAGATACTTTTTGGAATTATCTCTCTCAGCATTTGTGCATTCCCATTCTGGATGTAGAAATTTTTCTTTTTCTTCAGATCCAAACTTGAGTTTCCACTCTCCCATTTTTCCTCGTAAACAAAAAAGATATAAGATCGCAACAAAACGAAAATTTTAGAGTTCATGTGTGGAAAAAGAATTTGAAACTACATAATAAATAGAAAATTATTTCACGCACCAAAAAATTAGCCCCAAAATCCATGTTTGGGAAATTCCACATGTACAACCCCCTAATAATAGCTTGGTGGAATTTTATAGGAAAGAGACTTCTAACTGATCCCAACATGCTTTAAGTGTGGTGGGGGTGTGCATGCCACAAGCATGTTGAGGATGGAAGTGGCCTAGTGGCCCAAAAATTAGAGGGAGTAGAAAAAGTTAAATTCTCAAGTGGTTGGATATTTACCATTGCCAAACAACCCACTTTTTACCTAATCCTTAAAAATCACAGATACTTTTTGGAATTGTCTCTCTCAGCATTTGTGCATTCCCATTTTGGATGTTGAAATTTTTTTTTTCTTCAGATCCAAACTTGAGTTTCCACTCTCCCTTTTTTCCTCGTAGACAAAAAAGATATAAGATCGCAACAAAACGAAAATTTTAGAGTTCATGTGTGCAAAAAGAATTTGAAAACTATATAATAAGTAGAAAATTATTTCACACACCAAAAAATGAACCCCAAAATCCATGTTTGGGAAATTCCACATGTACAACCCCCTAATAATAGCTTGGTGGAATTTTATAGGAAAGTGACTTCTAACTGATCCCAACATGCTTTAAGTGTGGTGGGGGTGTGCATGCAACAAGCATGTTGAGGATGCAAGTGGCCTAGTGGCCCAAAAATTAGGGGGAGTAGAAAAAGTTAAATTCTCAAGTGGTTGGACATTTACCAGAGCCAAACAACCCACTTTTCGCTAATCCTTAAAAATCACAGATACTTTTTGGAATTATCTCTCTCAGCATTTGTGCATTCCCATTCTGGATGTTGAAATTTTTCTTTTTCTTCAGATTCAAACTTGAGTTTCCACACTCCCTTTTTTCCTCGTAGACAAAAAAGATATAAGATCGCAACAAAACGAAAATTTTAGAGTTCATGTGTGCAAAAAGAATTTGAAAACTATATAATAAGTAGAAAATTATTTCACACACCAAAAAATGAACCCCAAAATCCATGTTTGGGAAATTCCACATGTACAACCCCCTAATAATAGCTTGGTGGAATTTTATAGGAAAGTGACTTCTAACTGATCCCAACATGCTTTAAGTGTGGTGGGGGTGTGCATGCCACAAACATGTTGAGGATGCAAGTGGCCTAGTGGCCCAAAAATTTGGGGGAGTAGAAAAAGTTAAATTCTCAAGTGGTTGGATATTTACCAGAGCCAAACAACCCACTTTTTGCCTATCCTTAAAAATCACAGATATATTTTGGAATTATCTCTCTCAGCATTTGGGCATTCCCATTTTGGATGTTCAAATTTTTTTTTTTTCTTCAGATCCAAACTTGAGTTTCCACTCTCCCATTTTTCCTCGTAAACAAAAAAGAAATAAGATCGCAAAAAAACGAAAATTTAAGTGTTCATGTGTGCGAAAAAATTTGAAAACTATATAATAAATAGAAAATTATTTCACGCACCAAAAAATGAACTCCAAAATCCATGTTTGGGAAATTCCACATGTACAACCCCCTAATAATAGCTTGGTGGAATTTTATAGGAAAGTGACTTCTAACTGATCCCAACATGCTTTAAGTGTGGTGGGGGTGTGCATGCCACAAGCATGTTGAGGATGCAAGTGGCCTAGTGGCCCAAAAATAAGGGGGAGTAGAAAAAGTTAAATTCTCAAGTGGTTGGATATTTACCAGAGCCAAACAACCCACTTTTTGCCTATCCTTAAAAATCACAGATATATTTTGGAATTATCTCTCTCAGCATTTGGGCATTCCCATTTTGGATGTTCAAATTTTTTTTTTTCCTTCAGATCCAAACTTGAGTTTCCACTCTCCCATTTTTCCTCGTAAACAAAAAAGATACAAGATCGCAAAAAAACGAAAATTTTAGAGTTCATGTGTGCAAAAAGAATTTGAAAACTATATAATAAGTAGAAAATTATTTCACACACCAAAAAATGAACTCCAAAATCCATGTTTGGGAAATTCCACATGTACAACCCCCTAATAATAGCTTGGTGGAATTTTACAGGAAAGAGACTTCTAACTGATCCCAACATGCTTTAAGTGTGGTGGGGGTGTGCATGCCACAAGCATGTTGAGGATGCAAGTGGCCTAGTGGCCCAAAAATTAGGGGGAGTAGAAAAAGTTAAATTCTCAAGTGGTTGGACATTTACCAGAGCCAAACAACCCACTTTTCGCTAATCCTTAAAAATCACAGATACTTTTTGGAATTATCTCTCTCAGCATTTGTGCATTCCCATTCTGGATGTAGAAATTTTTCTTTTTCTTCAGATCCAAACTTGAGTTTCCACTCTCCCATTTTTCCTCGTAAACAAAAAAGATATAAGATCGCAACAAAACGAAAATTTTAGAGTTCATGTGTGCAAAAAGAATTTGAAACTACATAATAAATAGAAAATTATTTCACGCACCAAAAAATTAGCCCCAAAATCCATGTTTGGGAAATTCCACATGTACAACCCCCTAATAATAGCTTGGTGGAATTTTATAGGAAAGAGACTTCTAACTGATCCCAACATGCTTTAAGTGTGGTGGGGGTGTGCATGCCACAAGCATGTTGAGGATGGAAGTGGCCTAGTGGCCCAAAAATTAGAGGGAGTAGAAAAAGTTAAATTCTCAAGTGGTTGGATATTTACCATTGCCAAACAACCCACTTTTTACCTAATCCTTAAAAATCACAGATACTTTTTGGAATTGTCTCTCTCAGCATTTGTGCATTCCCATTTTGGATGTTGAAATTTTTTTTTTCTTCAGATCCAAACTTGAGTTTCCACTCTCCCTTTTTTCCTCGTAGACAAAAAAGATATAAGATCGCAACAAAACGAAAATTTTAGAGTTCATGTGTGCAAAAAGAATTTGAAAACTATATAATAAGTAGAAAATTATTTCACACACCAAAAAATGAACCCCAAAATCCATGTTTGGGAAATTCCACATGTACAACCCCCTAATAATAGCTTGGTGGAATTTTATAGGAAAGTGACTTCTAACTGATCCCAACATGCTTTAAGTGTGGTGGGGGTGTGCATGCAACAAGCATGTTGAGGATGCAAGTGGCCTAGTGGCCCAAAAATTAGGGGGAGTAGAAAAAGTTAAATTCTCAAGTGGTTGGACATTTACCAGAGCCAAACAACCCACTTTTCGCTAATCCTTAAAAATCACAGATACTTTTTGGAATTATCTCTCTCAGCATTTGTGCATTCCCATTCTGGATGTTGAAATTTTTCTTTTTCTTCAGATTCAAACTTGAGTTTCCACACTCCCTTTTTTCCTCGTAGACAAAAAAGATATAAGATCGCAACAAAACGAAAATTTTAGAGTTCATGTGTGCAAAAAGAATTTGAAAACTATATAATAAGTAGAAAATTATTTCACACACCAAAAAATGAACCCCAAAATCCATGTTTGGGAAATTCCACATGTACAACCCCCTAATAATAGCTTGGTGGAATTTTATAGGAAAGTGACTTCTAACTGATCCCAACATGCTTTAAGTGTGGTGGGGGTGTGCATGCCACAAACATGTTGAGGATGCAAGTGGCCTAGTGGCCCAAAAATTTGGGGGAGTAGAAAAAGTTAAATTCTCAAGTGGTTGGATATTTACCAGAGCCAAACAACCCACTTTTTGCCTATCCTTAAAAATCACAGATATATTTTGGAATTATCTCTCTCAGCATTTGGGCATTCCCATTTTGGATGTTCAAATTTTTTTTTTTTCTTCAGATCAAAACTTGAGTTTCCACTCTCCCATTTTTCCTCGTAAACAAAAAAGAAATAAGATCGCAAAAAAACGAAAATTTAAGTGTTCATGTGTGCGAAAAAATTTGAAAACTATATAATAAATAGAAAATTATTTCACGCACCAAAAAATGAACTCCAAAATCCATGTTTGGGAAATTCCACATGTACAACCCCCTAATAATAGCTTGGTGGAATTTTATAGGAAAGTGACTTCTAACTGATCCCAACATGCTTTAAGTGTGGTGGGGGTGTGCATGCCACAAGCATGTTGAGGATGCAAGTGGCCTAGTGGCCCAAAAATAAGGGGGAGTAGAAAAAGTTAAATTCTCAAGTGGTTGGATATTTACCAGAGCCAAACAACCCACTTTTTGCCTATCCTTAAAAATCACAGATATATTTTGGAATTATCTCTCTCAGCATTTGGGCATTCCCATTTTGGATGTTCAAATTTTTTTTTTTCCTTCAGATCCAAACTTGAGTTTCCACTCTCCCATTTTTCCTCGTAAACAAAAAAGATACAAGATCGCAAAAAAACGAAAATTTTAGAGTTCATGTGTGCAAAAAGAATTTGAAAACTATATAATAAGTAGAAAATTATTTCACACACCAAAAAATGAACTCCAAAATCCATGTTTGGGAAATTCCACATGTACAACCCCCTAATAATAGCTTGGTGGAATTTTACAGGAAAGAGACTTCTAACTGATCCCAACATGCTTTAAGTGTGGTGGGGGTGTGCATGCCACAAGCATGTTGAGGATGCAAGTGGCCTAGTGGCCCAAAAATTAGGGGGAGTAGAAAAAGTTAAATTCTCAAGTGGTTGGACATTTACCAGAGCCAAACAACCCACTTTTCGCTAATCCTTAAAAATCACAGATACTTTTTGGAATTATCTCTCTCAGCATTTGTGCATTCCCATTCTGGATGTAGAAATTTTTCTTTTTCTTCAGATCCAAACTTGAGTTTCCACTCTCCCATTTTTCCTCGTAAACAAAAAAGATATAAGATCGCAACAAAACGAAAATTTTAGAGTTCATGTGTGGAAAAAGAATTTGAAACTACATAATAAATAGAAAATTATTTCACGCACCAAAAAATTAGCCCCAAAATCCATGTTTGGGAAATTCCACATGTACAACCCCCTAATAATAGCTTGGTGGAATTTTATAGGAAAGAGACTTCTAACTGATCCCAACATGCTTTAAGTGTGGTGGGGGTGTGCATGCCACAAGCATGTTGAGGATGGAAGTGGCCTAGTGGCCCAAAAATTAGAGGGAGTAGAAAAAGTTAAATTCTCAAGTGGTTGGATATTTACCATTGCCAAACAACCCACTTTTTACCTAATCCTTAAAAATCACAGATACTTTTTGGAATTGTCTCTCTCAGCATTTGTGCATTCCCATTTTGGATGTTGAAATTTTTTTTTTCTTCAGATCCAAACTTGAGTTTCCACTCTCCCTTTTTTCCTCGTAGACAAAAAAGATATAAGATCGCAACAAAACGAAAATTTTAGAGTTCATGTGTGCAAAAAGAATTTGAAAACTATATAATAAGTAGAAAATTATTTCACACACCAAAAAATGAACCCCAAAATCCATGTTTGGGAAATTCCACATGTACAACCCCCTAATAATAGCTTGGTGGAATTTTATAGGAAAGTGACTTCTAACTGATCCCAACATGCTTTAAGTGTGGTGGGGGTGTGCATGCAACAAGCATGTTGAGGATGCAAGTGGCCTAGTGGCCCAAAAATTAGGGGGAGTAGAAAAAGTTAAATTCTCAAGTGGTTGGACATTTACCAGAGCCAAACAACCCACTTTTCGCTAATCCTTAAAAATCACAGATACTTTTTGGAATTATCTCTCTCAGCATTTGTGCATTCCCATTCTGGATGTTGAAATTTTTCTTTTTCTTCAGATTCAAACTTGAGTTTCCACACTCCCTTTTTTCCTCGTAGACAAAAAAGATATAAGATCGCAACAAAACGAAAATTTTAGAGTTCATGTGTGCAAAAAGAATTTGAAAACTATATAATAAGTAGAAAATTATTTCACACACCAAAAAATGAACCCCAAAATCCATGTTTGGGAAATTCCACATGTACAACCCCCTAATAATAGCTTGGTGGAATTTTATAGGAAAGTGACTTCTAACTGATCCCAACATGCTTTAAGTGTGGTGGGGGTGTGCATGCCACAAACATGTTGAGGATGCAAGTGGCCTAGTGGCCCAAAAATTTGGGGGAGTAGAAAAAGTTAAATTCTCAAGTGGTTGGATATTTACCAGAGCCAAACAACCCACTTTTTGCCTATCCTTAAAAATCACAGATATATTTTGGAATTATCTCTCTCAGCATTTGGGCATTCCCATTTTGGATGTTCAAATTTTTTTTTTTTCTTCAGATCAAAACTTGAGTTTCCACTCTCCCATTTTTCCTCGTAAACAAAAAAGAAATAAGATCGCAAAAAAACGAAAATTTAAGTGTTCATGTGTGCGAAAAAATTTGAAAACTATATAATAAATAGAAAATTATTTCACGCACCAAAAAATGAACTCCAAAATCCATGTTTGGGAAATTCCACATGTACAACCCCCTAATAATAGCTTGGTGGAATTTTATAGGAAAGTGACTTCTAACTGATCCCAACATGCTTTAAGTGTGGTGGGGGTGTGCATGCCACAAGCATGTTGAGGATGCAAGTGGCCTAGTGGCCCAAAAATAAGGGGGAGTAGAAAAAGTTAAATTCTCAAGTGGTTGGATATTTACCAGAGCCAAACAACCCACTTTTTGCCTATCCTTAAAAATCACAGATATATTTTGGAATTATCTCTCTCAGCATTTGGGCATTCCCATTTTGGATGTTCAAATTTTTTTTTTTCCTTCAGATCCAAACTTGAGTTTCCACTCTCCCATTTTTCCTCGTAAACAAAAAAGATACAAGATCGCAAAAAAACGAAAATTTTAGAGTTCATGTGTGCAAAAAGAATTTGAAAACTATATAATAAGTAGAAAATTATTTCACACACCAAAAAATGAACTCCAAAATCCATGTTTGGGAAATTCCACATGTACAACCCCCTAATAATAGCTTGGTGGAATTTTACAGGAAAGAGACTTCTAACTGATCCCAACATGCTTTAAGTGTGGTGGGGGTGTGCATGCCACAAGCATGTTGAGGATGCAAGTGGCCTAGTGGCCCAAAAATTAGGGGGAGTAGAAAAAGTTAAATTCTCAAGTGGTTGGACATTTACCAGAGCCAAACAACCCACTTTTCGCTAATCCTTAAAAATCACAGATACTTTTTGGAATTATCTCTCTCAGCATTTGTGCATTCCCATTCTGGATGTAGAAATTTTTCTTTTTCTTCAGATCCAAACTTGAGTTTCCACTCTCCCATTTTTCCTCGTAAACAAAAAAGATATAAGATCGCAACAAAACGAAAATTTTAGAGTTCATGTGTGCAAAAAGAATTTGAAACTACATAATAAATAGAAAATTATTTCACGCACCAAAAAATTAGCCCCAAAATCCATGTTTGGGAAATTCCACATGTACAACCCCCTAATAATAGCTTGGTGGAATTTTATAGGAAAGAGACTTCTAACTGATCCCAACATGCTTTAAGTGTGGTGGGGGTGTGCATGCCACAAGCATGTTGAGGATGGAAGTGGCCTAGTGGCCCAAAAATTAGAGGGAGTAGAAAAAGTTAAATTCTCAAGTGGTTGGATATTTACCATTGCCAAACAACCCACTTTTTACCTAATCCTTAAAAATCACAGATACTTTTTGGAATTGTCTCTCTCAGCATTTGTGCATTCCCATTTTGGATGTTGAAATTTTTTTTTTCTTCAGATCCAAACTTGAGTTTCCACTCTCCCTTTTTTCCTCGTAGACAAAAAAGATATAAGATCGCAACAAAACGAAAATTTTAGAGTTCATGTGTGCAAAAAGAATTTGAAAACTATATAATAAGTAGAAAATTATTTCACACACCAAAAAATGAACCCCAAAATCCATGTTTGGGAAATTCCACATGTACAACCCCCTAATAATAGCTTGGTGGAATTTTATAGGAAAGTGACTTCTAACTGATCCCAACATGCTTTAAGTGTGGTGGGGGTGTGCATGCAACAAGCATGTTGAGGATGCAAGTGGCCTAGTGGCCCAAAAATTAGGGGGAGTAGAAAAAGTTAAATTCTCAAGTGGTTGGACATTTACCAGAGCCAAACAACCCACTTTTCGCTAATCCTTAAAAATCACAGATACTTTTTGGAATTATCTCTCTCAGCATTTGTGCATTCCCATTCTGGATGTTGAAATTTTTCTTTTTCTTCAGATTCAAACTTGAGTTTCCACACTCCCTTTTTTCCTCGTAGACAAAAAAGATATAAGATCGCAACAAAACGAAAATTTTAGAGTTCATGTGTGCAAAAAGAATTTGAAAACTATATAATAAGTAGAAAATTATTTCACACACCAAAAAATGAACCCCAAAATCCATGTTTGGGAAATTCCACATGTACAACCCCCTAATAATAGCTTGGTGGAATTTTATAGGAAAGTGACTTCTAACTGATCCCAACATGCTTTAAGTGTGGTGGGGGTGTGCATGCCACAAACATGTTGAGGATGCAAGTGGCCTAGTGGCCCAAAAATTTGGGGGAGTAGAAAAAGTTAAATTCTCAAGTGGTTGGATATTTACCAGAGCCAAACAACCCACTTTTTGCCTATCCTTAAAAATCACAGATATATTTTGGAATTATCTCTCTCAGCATTTGGGCATTCCCATTTTGGATGTTCAAATTTTTTTTTTTTCTTCAGATCAAAACTTGAGTTTCCACTCTCCCATTTTTCCTCGTAAACAAAAAAGAAATAAGATCGCAAAAAAACGAAAATTTAAGTGTTCATGTGTGCGAAAAAATTTGAAAACTATATAATAAATAGAAAATTATTTCACGCACCAAAAAATGAACTCCAAAATCCATGTTTGGGAAATTCCACATGTACAACCCCCTAATAATAGCTTGGTGGAATTTTATAGGAAAGTGACTTCTAACTGATCCCAACATGCTTTAAGTGTGGTGGGGGTGTGCATGCCACAAGCATGTTGAGGATGCAAGTGGCCTAGTGGCCCAAAAATAAGGGGGAGTAGAAAAAGTTAAATTCTCAAGTGGTTGGATATTTACCAGAGCCAAACAACCCACTTTTTGCCTATCCTTAAAAATCACAGATATATTTTGGAATTATCTCTCTCAGCATTTGGGCATTCCCATTTTGGATGTTCAAATTTTTTTTTTTCCTTCAGATCCAAACTTGAGTTTCCACTCTCCCATTTTTCCTCGTAAACAAAAAAGATACAAGATCGCAAAAAAACGAAAATTTTAGAGTTCATGTGTGCAAAAAGAATTTGAAAACTATATAATAAGTAGAAAATTATTTCACACACCAAAAAATGAACTCCAAAATCCATGTTTGGGAAATTCCACATGTACAACCCCCTAATAATAGCTTGGTGGAATTTTACAGGAAAGAGACTTCTAACTGATCCCAACATGCTTTAAGTGTGGTGGGGGTGTGCATGCCACAAGCATGTTGAGGATGCAAGTGGCCTAGTGGCCCAAAAATTAGGGGGAGTAGAAAAAGTTAAATTCTCAAGTGGTTGGACATTTACCAGAGCCAAACAACCCACTTTTCGCTAATCCTTAAAAATCACAGATACTTTTTGGAATTATCTCTCTCAGCATTTGTGCATTCCCATTCTGGATGTAGAAATTTTTCTTTTTCTTCAGATCCAAACTTGAGTTTCCACTCTCCCATTTTTCCTCGTAAACAAAAAAGATATAAGATCGCAACAAAACGAAAATTTTAGAGTTCATGTGTGCAAAAAGAATTTGAAACTACATAATAAATAGAAAATTATTTCACGCACCAAAAAATTAGCCCCAAAATCCATGTTTGGGAAATTCCACATGTACAACCCCCTAATAATAGCTTGGTGGAATTTTATAGGAAAGAGACTTCTAACTGATCCCAACATGCTTTAAGTGTGGTGGGGGTGTGCATGCCACAAGCATGTTGAGGATGGAAGTGGCCTAGTGGCCCAAAAATTAGAGGGAGTAGAAAAAGTTAAATTCTCAAGTGGTTGGATATTTACCATTGCCAAACAACCCACTTTTTACCTAATCCTTAAAAATCACAGATACTTTTTGGAATTGTCTCTCTCAGCATTTGTGCATTCCCATTTTGGATGTTGAAATTTTTTTTTTCTTCAGATCCAAACTTGAGTTTCCACTCTCCCTTTTTTCCTCGTAGACAAAAAAGATATAAGATCGCAACAAAACGAAAATTTTAGAGTTCATGTGTGCAAAAAGAATTTGAAAACTATATAATAAGTAGAAAATTATTTCACACACCAAAAAATGAACCCCAAAATCCATGTTTGGGAAATTCCACATGTACAACCCCCTAATAATAGCTTGGTGGAATTTTATAGGAAAGTGACTTCTAACTGATCCCAACATGCTTTAAGTGTGGTGGGGGTGTGCATGCAACAAGCATGTTGAGGATGCAAGTGGCCTAGTGGCCCAAAAATTAGGGGGAGTAGAAAAAGTTAAATTCTCAAGTGGTTGGACATTTACCAGAGCCAAACAACCCACTTTTCGCTAATCCTTAAAAATCACAGATACTTTTTGGAATTATCTCTCTCAGCATTTGTGCATTCCCATTCTGGATGTTGAAATTTTTCTTTTTCTTCAGATTCAAACTTGAGTTTCCACACTCCCTTTTTTCCTCGTAGACAAAAAAGATATAAGATCGCAACAAAACGAAAATTTTAGAGTTCATGTGTGCAAAAAGAATTTGAAAACTATATAATAAGTAGAAAATTATTTCACACACCAAAAAATGAACCCCAAAATCCATGTTTGGGAAATTCCACATGTACAACCCCCTAATAATAGCTTGGTGGAATTTTATAGGAAAGTGACTTCTAACTGATCCCAACATGCTTTAAGTGTGGTGGGGGTGTGCATGCCACAAACATGTTGAGGATGCAAGTGGCCTAGTGGCCCAAAAATTTGGGGGAGTAGAAAAAGTTAAA
Source organism: Aristolochia californica (assembly GCF_029961685.1). Classification (NCBI taxonomy): domain Eukaryota; kingdom Viridiplantae; phylum Streptophyta; class Magnoliopsida; order Piperales; family Aristolochiaceae; genus Aristolochia; species Aristolochia californica. Next base: position 30,263 of record NW_027181823.1, on the reverse strand, counting down.
TTCTCAAGTGGTTGGATATTTACCAGAGCCAAACAACCCACTTTTTGCCTATCCTTAAAAATCACAGATATATTTTGGAATTATCTCTCTCAGCATTTGGGCATTCCCATTTTGGATGTTCAAATTTTTTTTTTTTCTTCAGATCAAAACTTGAGTTTCCACTCTCCCATTTTTCCTCGTAAACAAAAAAGAAATAAGATCGCAAAAAAACGAAAATTTAAGTGTTCATGTGTGCGAAAAAATTTGAAAACTATATAATAAATAGAAAATTATTTCACGCACCAAAAAATGAACTCCAAAATCCATGTTTGGGAAATTCCACATGTACAACCCCCTAATAATAGCTTGGTGGAATTTTATAGGAAAGTGACTTCTAACTGATCCCAACATGCTTTAAGTGTGGTGGGGGTGTGCATGCCACAAGCATGTTGAGGATGCAAGTGGCCTAGTGGCCCAAAAATAAGGGGGAGTAGAAAAAGTTAAATTCTCAAGTGGTTGGATATTTACCAGAGCCAAACAACCCACTTTTTGCCTATCCTTAAAAATCACAGATATATTTTGGAATTATCTCTCTCAGCATTTGGGCATTCCCATTTTGGATGTTCAAATTTTTTTTTTTCCTTCAGATCCAAACTTGAGTTTCCACTCTCCCATTTTTCCTCGTAAACAAAAAAGATACAAGATCGCAAAAAAACGAAAATTTTAGAGTTCATGTGTGCAAAAAGAATTTGAAAACTATATAATAAGTAGAAAATTATTTCACACACCAAAAAATGAACTCCAAAATCCATGTTTGGGAAATTCCACATGTACAACCCCCTAATAATAGCTTGGTGGAATTTTACAGGAAAGAGACTTCTAACTGATCCCAACATGCTTTAAGTGTGGTGGGGGTGTGCATGCCACAAGCATGTTGAGGATGCAAGTGGCCTAGTGGCCCAAAAATTAGGGGGAGTAGAAAAAGTTAAATTCTCAAGTGGTTGGACATTTACCAGAGCCAAACAACCCACTTTTCGCTAATCCTTAAAAATCACAGATACTTTTTGGAATTATCTCTCTCAGCATTTGTGCATTCCCATTCTGGATGTAGAAATTTTTCTTTTTCTTCAGATCCAAACTTGAGTTTCCACTCTCCCATTTTTCCTCGTAAACAAAAAAGATATAAGATCGCAACAAAACGAAAATTTTAGAGTTCATGTGTGGAAAAAGAATTTGAAACTACATAATAAATAGAAAATTATTTCACGCACCAAAAAATTAGCCCCAAAATCCATGTTTGGGAAATTCCACATGTACAACCCCCTAATAATAGCTTGGTGGAATTTTATAGGAAAGAGACTTCTAACTGATCCCAACATGCTTTAAGTGTGGTGGGGGTGTGCATGCCACAAGCATGTTGAGGATGGAAGTGGCCTAGTGGCCCAAAAATTAGAGGGAGTAGAAAAAGTTAAATTCTCAAGTGGTTGGATATTTACCATTGCCAAACAACCCACTTTTTACCTAATCCTTAAAAATCACAGATACTTTTTGGAATTGTCTCTCTCAGCATTTGTGCATTCCCATTTTGGATGTTGAAATTTTTTTTTTCTTCAGATCCAAACTTGAGTTTCCACTCTCCCTTTTTTCCTCGTAGACAAAAAAGATATAAGATCGCAACAAAACGAAAATTTTAGAGTTCATGTGTGCAAAAAGAATTTGAAAACTATATAATAAGTAGAAAATTATTTCACACACCAAAAAATGAACCCCAAAATCCATGTTTGGGAAATTCCACATGTACAACCCCCTAATAATAGCTTGGTGGAATTTTATAGGAAAGTGACTTCTAACTGATCCCAACATGCTTTAAGTGTGGTGGGGGTGTGCATGCAACAAGCATGTTGAGGATGCAAGTGGCCTAGTGGCCCAAAAATTAGGGGGAGTAGAAAAAGTTAAATTCTCAAGTGGTTGGACATTTACCAGAGCCAAACAACCCACTTTTCGCTAATCCTTAAAAATCACAGATACTTTTTGGAATTATCTCTCTCAGCATTTGTGCATTCCCATTCTGGATGTTGAAATTTTTCTTTTTCTTCAGATTCAAACTTGAGTTTCCACACTCCCTTTTTTCCTCGTAGACAAAAAAGATATAAGATCGCAACAAAACGAAAATTTTAGAGTTCATGTGTGCAAAAAGAATTTGAAAACTATATAATAAGTAGAAAATTATTTCACACACCAAAAAATGAACCCCAAAATCCATGTTTGGGAAATTCCACATGTACAACCCCCTAATAATAGCTTGGTGGAATTTTATAGGAAAGTGACTTCTAACTGATCCCAACATGCTTTAAGTGTGGTGGGGGTGTGCATGCCACAAACATGTTGAGGATGCAAGTGGCCTAGTGGCCCAAAAATTTGGGGGAGTAGAAAAAGTTAAATTCTCAAGTGGTTGGATATTTACCAGAGCCAAACAACCCACTTTTTGCCTATCCTTAAAAATCACAGATATATTTTGGAATTATCTCTCTCAGCATTTGGGCATTCCCATTTTGGATGTTCAAATTTTTTTTTTTTCTTCAGATCAAAACTTGAGTTTCCACTCTCCCATTTTTCCTCGTAAACAAAAAAGAAATAAGATCGCAAAAAAACGAAAATTTAAGTGTTCATGTGTGCGAAAAAATTTGAAAACTATATAATAAATAGAAAATTATTTCACGCACCAAAAAATGAACTCCAAAATCCATGTTTGGGAAATTCCACATGTACAACCCCCTAATAATAGCTTGGTGGAATTTTATAGGAAAGTGACTTCTAACTGATCCCAACATGCTTTAAGTGTGGTGGGGGTGTGCATGCCACAAGCATGTTGAGGATGCAAGTGGCCTAGTGGCCCAAAAATAAGGGGGAGTAGAAAAAGTTAAATTCTCAAGTGGTTGGATATTTACCAGAGCCAAACAACCCACTTTTTGCCTATCCTTAAAAATCACAGATATATTTTGGAATTATCTCTCTCAGCATTTGGGCATTCCCATTTTGGATGTTCAAATTTTTTTTTTTCCTTCAGATCCAAACTTGAGTTTCCACTCTCCCATTTTTCCTCGTAAACAAAAAAGATACAAGATCGCAAAAAAACGAAAATTTTAGAGTTCATGTGTGCAAAAAGAATTTGAAAACTATATAATAAGTAGAAAATTATTTCACACACCAAAAAATGAACTCCAAAATCCATGTTTGGGAAATTCCACATGTACAACCCCCTAATAATAGCTTGGTGGAATTTTACAGGAAAGAGACTTCTAACTGATCCCAACATGCTTTAAGTGTGGTGGGGGTGTGCATGCCACAAGCATGTTGAGGATGCAAGTGGCCTAGTGGCCCAAAAATTAGGGGGAGTAGAAAAAGTTAAATTCTCAAGTGGTTGGACATTTACCAGAGCCAAACAACCCACTTTTCGCTAATCCTTAAAAATCACAGATACTTTTTGGAATTATCTCTCTCAGCATTTGTGCATTCCCATTCTGGATGTAGAAATTTTTCTTTTTCTTCAGATCCAAACTTGAGTTTCCACTCTCCCATTTTTCCTCGTAAACAAAAAAGATATAAGATCGCAACAAAACGAAAATTTTAGAGTTCATGTGTGGAAAAAGAATTTGAAACTACATAATAAATAGAAAATTATTTCACGCACCAAAAAATTAGCCCCAAAATCCATGTTTGGGAAATTCCACATGTACAACCCCCTAATAATTGCTTGGTGGAATTTTATAGGAAAGAGACTTCTAACTGATCCCAACATGCTTTAAGTGTGGTGGGGGTGTGCATGCCACAAGCATGTTGAGGATGGAAGTGGCCTAGTGGCCCAAAAATTAGAGGGAGTAGAAAAAGTTAAATTCTCAAGTGGTTGGATATTTACCATTGCCAAACAACCCACTTTTTACCTAATCCTTAAAAATCACAGATACTTTTTGGAATTGTCTCTCTCAGCATTTGTGCATTCCCATTTTGGATGTTGAAATTTTTTTTTTCTTCAGATCCAAACTTGAGTTTCCACTCTCCCTTTTTTCCTCGTAGACAAAAAAGATATAAGATCGCAACAAAACGAAAATTTTAGAGTTCATGTGTGCAAAAAGAATTTGAAAACTATATAATAAGTAGAAAATTATTTCACACACCAAAAAATGAACCCCAAAATCCATGTTTGGGAAATTCCACATGTACAACCCCCTAATAATAGCTTGGTGGAATTTTATAGGAAAGTGACTTCTAACTGATCCCAACATGCTTTAAGTGTGGTGGGGGTGTGCATGCAACAAGCATGTTGAGGATGCAAGTGGCCTAGTGGCCCAAAAATTAGGGGGAGTAGAAAAAGTTAAATTCTCAAGTGGTTGGACATTTACCAGAGCCAAACAACCCACTTTTCGCTAATCCTTAAAAATCACAGATACTTTTTGGAATTATCTCTCTCAGCATTTGTGCATTCCCATTCTGGATGTTGAAATTTTTCTTTTTCTTCAGATTCAAACTTGAGTTTCCACACTCCCTTTTTTCCTCGTAGACAAAAAAGATATAAGATCGCAACAAAACGAAAATTTTAGAGTTCATGTGTGCAAAAAGAATTTGAAAACTATATAATAAGTAGAAAATTATTTCACACACCAAAAAATGAACCCCAAAATCCATGTTTGGGAAATTCCACATGTACAACCCCCTAATAATAGCTTGGTGGAATTTTATAGGAAAGTGACTTCTAACTGATCCGAACATGCTTTAAGTGTGGTGGGGGTGTGCATGCCACAAACATGTTGAGGATGCAAGTGGCCTAGTGGCCCAAAAATTTGGGGGAGTAGAAAAAGTTAAATTCTCAAGTGGTTGGATATTTACCAGAGCCAAACAACCCACTTTTTGCCTATCCTTAAAAATCACAGATATATTTTGGAATTATCTCTCTCAGCATTTGGGCATTCCCATTTTGGATGTTCAAATTTTTTTTTTTTCTTCAGATCCAAACTTGAGTTTCCACTCTCCCATTTTTCCTCGTAAACAAAAAAGAAATAAGATCGCAAAAAAACGAAAATTTAAGTGTTCATGTGTGCGAAAAAATTTGAAAACTATATAATAAATAGAAAATTATTTCACGCACCAAAAAATGAACTCCAAAATCCATGTTTGGGAAATTCCACATGTACAACCCCCTAATAATAGCTTGGTGGAATTTTATAGGAAAGTGACTTCTAACTGATCCCAACATGCTTTAAGTGTGGTGGGGGTGTGCATGCCACAAGCATGTTGAGGATGCAAGTGGCCTAGTGGCCCAAAAATAAGGGGGAGTAGAAAAAGTTAAATTCTCAAGTGGTTGGATATTTACCAGAGCCAAACAACCCACTTTTTGCCTATCCTTAAAAATCACAGATATATTTTGGAATTATCTCTCTCAGCATTTGGGCATTCCCATTTTGGATGTTCAAATTTTTTTTTTTCCTTCAGATCCAAACTTGAGTTTCCACTCTCCCATTTTTCCTCGTAAACAAAAAAGATACAAGATCGCAAAAAAACGAAAATTTTAGAGTTCATGTGTGCAAAAAGAATTTGAAAACTATATAATAAGTAGAAAATTATTTCACACACCAAAAAATGAACTCCAAAATCCATGTTTGGGAAATTCCACATGTACAACCCCCTAATAATAGCTTGGTGGAATTTTACAGGAAAGAGACTTCTAACTGATCCCAACATGCTTTAAGTGTGGTGGGGGTGTGCATGCCACAAGCATGTTGAGGATGCAAGTGGCCTAGTGGCCCAAAAATTAGGGGGAGTAGAAAAAGTTAAATTCTCAAGTGGTTGGACATTTACCAGAGCCAAACAACCCACTTTTCGCTAATCCTTAAAAATCACAGATACTTTTTGGAATTATCTCTCTCAGCATTTGTGCATTCCCATTCTGGATGTAGAAATTTTTCTTTTTCTTCAGATCCAAACTTGAGTTTCCACTCTCCCATTTTTCCTCGTAAACAAAAAAGATATAAGATCGCAACAAAACGAAAATTTTAGAGTTCATGTGTGCAAAAAGAATTTGAAACTACATAATAAATAGAAAATTATTTCACGCACCAAAAAATTAGCCCCAAAATCCATGTTTGGGAAATTCCACATGTACAACCCCCTAATAATAGCTTGGTGGAATTTTATAGGAAAGAGACTTCTAACTGATCCCAACATGCTTTAAGTGTGGTGGGGGTGTGCATGCCACAAGCATGTTGAGGATGGAAGTGGCCTAGTGGCCCAAAAATTAGAGGGAGTAGAAAAAGTTAAATTCTCAAGTGGTTGGATATTTACCATTGCCAAACAACCCACTTTTTACCTAATCCTTAAAAATCACAGATACTTTTTGGAATTGTCTCTCTCAGCATTTGTGCATTCCCATTTTGGATGTTGAAATTTTTTTTTTCTTCAGATCCAAACTTGAGTTTCCACTCTCCCTTTTTTCCTCGTAGACAAAAAAGATATAAGATCGCAACAAAACGAAAATTTTAGAGTTCATGTGTGCAAAAAGAATTTGAAAACTATATAATAAGTAGAAAATTATTTCACACACCAAAAAATGAACCCCAAAATCCATGTTTGGGAAATTCCACATGTACAACCCCCTAATAATAGCTTGGTGGAATTTTATAGGAAAGTGACTTCTAACTGATCCCAACATGCTTTAAGTGTGGTGGGGGTGTGCATGCAACAAGCATGTTGAGGATGCAAGTGGCCTAGTGGCCCAAAAATTAGGGGGAGTAGAAAAAGTTAAATTCTCAAGTGGTTGGACATTTACCAGAGCCAAACAACCCACTTTTCGCTAATCCTTAAAAATCACAGATACTTTTTGGAATTATCTCTCTCAGCATTTGTGCATTCCCATTCTGGATGTTGAAATTTTTCTTTTTCTTCAGATTCAAACTTGAGTTTCCACACTCCCTTTTTTCCTCGTAGACAAAAAAGATATAAGATCGCAACAAAACGAAAATTTTAGAGTTCATGTGTGCAAAAAGAATTTGAAAACTATATAATAAGTAGAAAATTATTTCACACACCAAAAAATGAACCCCAAAATCCATGTTTGGGAAATTCCACATGTACAACCCCCTAATAATAGCTTGGTGGAATTTTATAGGAAAGTGACTTCTAACTGATCCGAACATGCTTTAAGTGTGGTGGGGGTGTGCATGCCACAAACATGTTGAGGATGCAAGTGGCCTAGTGGCCCAAAAATTTGGGGGAGTAGAAAAAGTTAAATTCTCAAGTGGTTGGATATTTACCAGAGCCAAACAACCCACTTTTTGCCTATCCTTAAAAATCACAGATATATTTTGGAATTATCTCTCTCAGCATTTGGGCATTCCCATTTTGGATGTTCAAATTTTTTTTTTTTCTTCAGATCCAAACTTGAGTTTCCACTCTCCCATTTTTCCTCGTAAACAAAAAAGAAATAAGATCGCAAAAAAACGAAAATTTAAGTGTTCATGTGTGCGAAAAAATTTGAAAACTATATAATAAATAGAAAATTATTTCACGCACCAAAAAATGAACTCCAAAATCCATGTTTGGGAAATTCCACATGTACAACCCCCTAATAATAGCTTGGTGGAATTTTATAGGAAAGTGACTTCTAACTGATCCCAACATGCTTTAAGTGTGGTGGGGGTGTGCATGCCACAAGCATGTTGAGGATGCAAGTGGCCTAGTGGCCCAAAAATAAGGGGGAGTAGAAAAAGTTAAATTCTCAAGTGGTTGGATATTTACCAGAGCCAAACAACCCACTTTTTGCCTATCCTTAAAAATCACAGATATATTTTGGAATTATCTCTCTCAGCATTTGGGCATTCCCATTTTGGATGTTCAAATTTTTTTTTTTCCTTCAGATCCAAACTTGAGTTTCCACTCTCCCATTTTTCCTCGTAAACAAAAAAGATACAAGATCGCAAAAAAACGAAAATTTTAGAGTTCATGTGTGCAAAAAGAATTTGAAAACTATATAATAAGTAGAAAATTATTTCACACACCAAAAAATGAACTCCAAAATCCATGTTTGGGAAATTCCACATGTACAACCCCCTAATAATAGCTTGGTGGAATTTTACAGGAAAGAGACTTCTAACTGATCCCAACATGCTTTAAGTGTGGTGGGGGTGTGCATGCCACAAGCATGTTGAGGATGCAAGTGGCCTAGTGGCCCAAAAATTAGGGGGAGTAGAAAAAGTTAAATTCTCAAGTGGTTGGACATTTACCAGAGCCAAACAACCCACTTTTCGCTAATCCTTAAAAATCACAGATACTTTTTGGAATTATCTCTCTCAGCATTTGTGCATTCCCATTCTGGATGTAGAAATTTTTCTTTTTCTTCAGATCCAAACTTGAGTTTCCACTCTCCCATTTTTCCTCGTAAACAAAAAAGATATAAGATCGCAACAAAACGAAAATTTTAGAGTTCATGTGTGCAAAAAGAATTTGAAACTACATAATAAATAGAAAATTATTTCACGCACCAAAAAATTAGCCCCAAAATCCATGTTTGGGAAATTCCACATGTACAACCCCCTAATAATAGCTTGGTGGAATTTTATAGGAAAGAGACTTCTAACTGATCCCAACATGCTTTAAGTGTGGTGGGGGTGTGCATGCCACAAGCATGTTGAGGATGGAAGTGGCCTAGTGGCCCAAAAATTAGAGGGAGTAGAAAAAGTTAAATTCTCAAGTGGTTGGATATTTACCATTGCCAAACAACCCACTTTTTACCTAATCCTTAAAAATCACAGATACTTTTTGGAATTGTCTCTCTCAGCATTTGTGCATTCCCATTTTGGATGTTGAAATTTTTTTTTTCTTCAGATCCAAACTTGAGTTTCCACTCTCCCTTTTTTCCTCGTAGACAAAAAAGATATAAGATCGCAACAAAACGAAAATTTTAGAGTTCATGTGTGCAAAAAGAATTTGAAAACTATATAATAAGTAGAAAATTATTTCACACACCAAAAAATGAACCCCAAAATCCATGTTTGGGAAATTCCACATGTACAACCCCCTAATAATAGCTTGGTGGAATTTTATAGGAAAGTGACTTCTAACTGATCCCAACATGCTTTAAGTGTGGTGGGGGTGTGCATGCAACAAGCATGTTGAGGATGCAAGTGGCCTAGTGGCCCAAAAATTAGGGGGAGTAGAAAAAGTTAAATTCTCAAGTGGTTGGACATTTACCAGAGCCAAACAACCCACTTTTCGCTAATCCTTAAAAATCACAGATACTTTTTGGAATTATCTCTCTCAGCATTTGTGCATTCCCATTCTGGATGTTGAAATTTTTCTTTTTCTTCAGATTCAAACTTGAGTTTCCACACTCCCTTTTTTCCTCGTAGACAAAAAAGATATAAGATCGCAACAAAACGAAAATTTTAGAGTTCATGTGTGCAAAAAGAATTTGAAAACTATATAATAAGTAGAAAATTATTTCACACACCAAAAAATGAACCCCAAAATCCATGTTTGGGAAATTCCACATGTACAACCCCCTAATAATAGCTTGGTGGAATTTTATAGGAAAGTGACTTCTAACTGATCCCAACATGCTTTAAGTGTGGTGGGGGTGTGCATGCCACAAACATGTTGAGGATGCAAGTGGCCTAGTGGCCCAAAAATTTGGGGGAGTAGAAAAAGTTAAATTCTCAAGTGGTTGGATATTTACCAGAGCCAAACAACCCACTTTTTGCCTATCCTTAAAAATCACAGATATATTTTGGAATTATCTCTCTCAGCATTTGGGCATTCCCATTTTGGATGTTCAAATTTTTTTTTTTTCTTCAGATCAAAACTTGAGTTTCCACTCTCCCATTTTTCCTCGTAAACAAAAAAGAAATAAGATCGCAAAAAAACGAAAATTTAAGTGTTCATGTGTGCGAAAAAATTTGAAAACTATATAATAAATAGAAAATTATTTCACGCACCAAAAAATGAACTCCAAAATCCATGTTTGGGAAATTCCACATGTACAACCCCCTAATAATAGCTTGGTGGAATTTTATAGGAAAGTGACTTCTAACTGATCCCAACATGCTTTAAGTGTGGTGGGGGTGTGCATGCCACAAGCATGTTGAGGATGCAAGTGGCCTAGTGGCCCAAAAATAAGGGGGAGTAGAAAAAGTTAAATTCTCAAGTGGTTGGATATTTACCAGAGCCAAACAACCCACTTTTTGCCTATCCTTAAAAATCACAGATATATTTTGGAATTATCTCTCTCAGCATTTGGGCATTCCCATTTTGGATGTTCAAATTTTTTTTTTTCCTTCAGATCCAAACTTGAGTTTCCACTCTCCCATTTTTCCTCGTAAACAAAAAAGATACAAGATCGCAAAAAAACGAAAATTTTAGAGTTCATGTGTGCAAAAAGAATTTGAAAACTATATAATAAGTAGAAAATTATTTCACACACCAAAAAATGAACTCCAAAATCCATGTTTGGGAAATTCCACATGTACAACCCCCTAATAATAGCTTGGTGGAATTTTACAGGAAAGAGACTTCTAACTGATCCCAACATGCTTTAAGTGTGGTGGGGGTGTGCATGCCACAAGCATGTTGAGGATGCAAGTGGCCTAGTGGCCCAAAAATTAGGGGGAGTAGAAAAAGTTAAATTCTCAAGTGGTTGGACATTTACCAGAGCCAAACAACCCACTTTTCGCTAATCCTTAAAAATCACAGATACTTTTTGGAATTATCTCTCTCAGCATTTGTGCATTCCCATTCTGGATGTAGAAATTTTTCTTTTTCTTCAGATCCAAACTTGAGTTTCCACTCTCCCATTTTTCCTCGTAAACAAAAAAGATATAAGATCGCAACAAAACGAAAATTTTAGAGTTCATGTGTGCAAAAAGAATTTGAAACTACATAATAAATAGAAAATTATTTCACGCACCAAAAAATTAGCCCCAAAATCCATGTTTGGGAAATTCCACATGTACAACCCCCTAATAATAGCTTGGTGGAATTTTATAGGAAAGAGACTTCTAACTGATCCCAACATGCTTTAAGTGTGGTGGGGGTGTGCATGCCACAAGCATGTTGAGGATGGAAGTGGCCTAGTGGCCCAAAAATTAGAGGGAGTAGAAAAAGTTAAATTCTCAAGTGGTTGGATATTTACCATTGCCAAACAACCCACTTTTTACCTAATCCTTAAAAATCACAGATACTTTTTGGAATTGTCTCTCTCAGCATTTGTGCATTCCCATTTTGGATGTTGAAATTTTTTTTTTCTTCAGATCCAAACTTGAGTTTCCACTCTCCCTTTTTTCCTCGTAGACAAAAAAGATATAAGATCGCAACAAAACGAAAATTTTAGAGTTCATGTGTGCAAAAAGAATTTGAAAACTATATAATAAGTAGAAAATTATTTCACACACCAAAAAATGAACCCCAAAATCCATGTTTGGGAAATTCCACATGTACAACCCCCTAATAATAGCTTGGTGGAATTTTATAGGAAAGTGACTTCTAACTGATCCCAACATGCTTTAAGTGTGGTGGGGGTGTGCATGCAACAAGCATGTTGAGGATGCAAGTGGCCTAGTGGCCCAAAAATTAGGGGGAGTAGAAAAAGTTAAATTCTCAAGTGGTTGGACATTTACCAGAGCCAAACAACCCACTTTTCGCTAATCCTTAAAAATCACAGATACTTTTTGGAATTATCTCTCTCAGCATTTGTGCATTCCCATTCTGGATGTTGAAATTTTTCTTTTTCTTCAGATTCAAACTTGAGTTTCCACACTCCCTTTTTTCCTCGTAGACAAAAAAGATATAAGATCGCAACAAAACGAAAATTTTAGAGTTCATGTGTGCAAAAAGAATTTGAAAACTATATAATAAGTAGAAAATTATTTCACACACCAAAAAATGAACCCCAAAATCCATGTTTGGGAAATTCCACATGTACAACCCCCTAATAATAGCTTGGTGGAATTTTATAGGAAAGTGACTTCTAACTGATCCCAACATGCTTTAAGTGTGGTGGGGGTGTGCATGCCACAAACATGTTGAGGATGCAAGTGGCCTAGTGGCCCAAAAATTTGGGGGAGTAGAAAAAGTTAAATTCTCAAGTGGTTGGATATTTACCAGAGCCAAACAACCCACTTTTTGCCTATCCTTAAAAATCACAGATATATTTTGGAATTATCTCTCTCAGCATTTGGGCATTCCCATTTTGGATGTTCAAATTTTTTTTTTTTCTTCAGATCAAAACTTGAGTTTCCACTCTCCCATTTTTCCTCGTAAACAAAAAAGAAATAAGATCGCAAAAAAACGAAAATTTAAGTGTTCATGTGTGCGAAAAAATTTGAAAACTATATAATAAATAGAAAATTATTTCACGCACCAAAAAATGAACTCCAAAATCCATGTTTGGGAAATTCCACATGTACAACCCCCTAATAATAGCTTGGTGGAATTTTATAGGAAAGTGACTTCTAACTGATCCCAACATGCTTTAAGTGTGGTGGGGGTGTGCATGCCACAAGCATGTTGAGGATGCAAGTGGCCTAGTGGCCCAAAAATAAGGGGGAGTAGAAAAAGTTAAATTCTCAAGTGGTTGGATATTTACCAGAGCCAAACAACCCACTTTTTGCCTATCCTTAAAAATCACAGATATATTTTGGAATTATCTCTCTCAGCATTTGGGCATTCCCATTTTGGATGTTCAAATTTTTTTTTTTCCTTCAGATCCAAACTTGAGTTTCCACTCTCCCATTTTTCCTCGTAAACAAAAAAGATACAAGATCGCAAAAAAACGAAAATTTTAGAGTTCATGTGTGCAAAAAGAATTTGAAAACTATATAATAAGTAGAAAATTATTTCACACACCAAAAAATGAACTCCAAAATCCATGTTTGGGAAATTCCACATGTACAACCCCCTAATAATAGCTTGGTGGAATTTTACAGGAAAGAGACTTCTAACTGATCCCAACATGCTTTAAGTGTGGTGGGGGTGTGCATGCCACAAGCATGTTGAGGATGCAAGTGGCCTAGTGGCCCAAAAATTAGGGGGAGTAGAAAAAGTTAAATTCTCAAGTGGTTGGACATTTACCAGAGCCAAACAACCCACTTTTCGCTAATCCTTAAAAATCACAGATACTTTTTGGAATTATCTCTCTCAGCATTTGTGCATTCCCATTCTGGATGTAGAAATTTTTCTTTTTCTTCAGATCCAAACTTGAGTTTCCACTCTCCCATTTTTCCTCGTAAACAAAAAAGATATAAGATCGCAACAAAACGAAAATTTTAGAGTTCATGTGTGCAAAAAGAATTTGAAACTACATAATAAATAGAAAATTATTTCACGCACCAAAAAATTAGCCCCAAAATCCATGTTTGGGAAATTCCACATGTACAACCCCCTAATAATAGCTTGGTGGAATTTTATAGGAAAGAGACTTCTAACTGATCCCAACATGCTTTAAGTGTGGTGGGGGTGTGCATGCCACAAGCATGTTGAGGATGGAAGTGGCCTAGTGGCCCAAAAATTAGAGGGAGTAGAAAAAGTTAAATTCTCAAGTGGTTGGATATTTACCATTGCCAAACAACCCACTTTTTACCTAATCCTTAAAAATCACAGATACTTTTTGGAATTGTCTCTCTCAGCATTTGTGCATTCCCATTTTGGATGTTGAAATTTTTTTTTTCTTCAGATCCAAACTTGAGTTTCCACTCTCCCTTTTTTCCTCGTAGACAAAAAAGATATAAGATCGCAACAAAACGAAAATTTTAGAGTTCATGTGTGCAAAAAGAATTTGAAAACTATATAATAAGTAGAAAATTATTTCACACACCAAAAAATGAACCCCAAAATCCATGTTTGGGAAATTCCACATGTACAACCCCCTAATAATAGCTTGGTGGAATTTTATAGGAAAGTGACTTCTAACTGATCCCAACATGCTTTAAGTGTGGTGGGGGTGTGCATGCAACAAGCATGTTGAGGATGCAAGTGGCCTAGTGGCCCAAAAATTAGGGGGAGTAGAAAAAGTTAAATTCTCAAGTGGTTGGACATTTACCAGAGCCAAACAACCCACTTTTCGCTAATCCTTAAAAATCACAGATACTTTTTGGAATTATCTCTCTCAGCATTTGTGCATTCCCATTCTGGATGTTGAAATTTTTCTTTTTCTTCAGATTCAAACTTGAGTTTCCACACTCCCTTTTTTCCTCGTAGACAAAAAAGATATAAGATCGCAACAAAACGAAAATTTTAGAGTTCATGTGTGCAAAAAGAATTTGAAAACTATATAATAAGTAGAAAATTATTTCACACACCAAAAAATGAACCCCAAAATCCATGTTTGGGAAATTCCACATGTACAACCCCCTAATAATAGCTTGGTGGAATTTTATAGGAAAGTGACTTCTAACTGATCCCAACATGCTTTAAGTGTGGTGGGGGTGTGCATGCCACAAACATGTTGAGGATGCAAGTGGCCTAGTGGCCCAAAAATTTGGGGGAGTAGAAAAAGTTAAATTCTCAAGTGGTTGGATATTTACCAGAGCCAAACAACCCACTTTTTGCCTATCCTTAAAAATCACAGATATATTTTGGAATTATCTCTCTCAGCATTTGGGCATTCCCATTTTGGATGTTCAAATTTTTTTTTTTTCTTCAGATCAAAACTTGAGTTTCCACTCTCCCATTTTTCCTCGTAAACAAAAAAGAAATAAGATCGCAAAAAAACGAAAATTTAAGTGTTCATGTGTGCGAAAAAATTTGAAAACTATATAATAAATAGAAAATTATTTCACGCACCAAAAAATGAACTCCAAAATCCATGTTTGGGAAATTCCACATGTACAACCCCCTAATAATAGCTTGGTGGAATTTTATAGGAAAGTGACTTCTAACTGATCCCAACATGCTTTAAGTGTGGTGGGGGTGTGCATGCCACAAGCATGTTGAGGATGCAAGTGGCCTAGTGGCCCAAAAATAAGGGGGAGTAGAAAAAGTTAAATTCTCAAGTGGTTGGATATTTACCAGAGCCAAACAACCCACTTTTTGCCTATCCTTAAAAATCACAGATATATTTTGGAATTATCTCTCTCAGCATTTGGGCATTCCCATTTTGGATGTTCAAATTTTTTTTTTTCCTTCAGATCCAAACTTGAGTTTCCACTCTCCCATTTTTCCTCGTAAACAAAAAAGATACAAGATCGCAAAAAAACGAAAATTTTAGAGTTCATGTGTGCAAAAAGAATTTGAAAACTATATAATAAGTAGAAAATTATTTCACACACCAAAAAATGAACTCCAAAATCCATGTTTGGGAAATTCCACATGTACAACCCCCTAATAATAGCTTGGTGGAATTTTACAGGAAAGAGACTTCTAACTGATCCCAACATGCTTTAAGTGTGGTGGGGGTGTGCATGCCACAAGCATGTTGAGGATGCAAGTGGCCTAGTGGCCCAAAAATTAGGGGGAGTAGAAAAAGTTAAATTCTCAAGTGGTTGGACATTTACCAGAGCCAAACAACCCACTTTTCGCTAATCCTTAAAAATCACAGATACTTTTTGGAATTATCTCTCTCAGCATTTGTGCATTCCCATTCTGGATGTAGAAATTTTTCTTTTTCTTCAGATCCAAACTTGAGTTTCCACTCTCCCATTTTTCCTCGTAAACAAAAAAGATATAAGATCGCAACAAAACGAAAATTTTAGAGTTCATGTGTGGAAAAAGAATTTGAAACTACATAATAAATAGAAAATTATTTCACGCACCAAAAAATTAGCCCCAAAATCCATGTTTGGGAAATTCCACATGTACAACCCCCTAATAATAGCTTGGTGGAATTTTATAGGAAAGAGACTTCTAACTGATCCCAACATGCTTTAAGTGTGGTGGGGGTGTGCATGCCACAAGCATGTTGAGGATGGAAGTGGCCTAGTGGCCCAAAAATTAGAGGGAGTAGAAAAAGTTAAATTCTCAAGTGGTTGGATATTTACCATTGCCAAACAACCCACTTTTTACCTAATCCTTAAAAATCACAGATACTTTTTGGAATTGTCTCTCTCAGCATTTGTGCATTCCCATTTTGGATGTTGAAATTTTTTTTTTCTTCAGATCCAAACTTGAGTTTCCACTCTCCCTTTTTTCCTCGTAGACAAAAAAGATATAAGATCGCAACAAAACGAAAATTTTAGAGTTCATGTGTGCAAAAAGAATTTGAAAACTATATAATAAGTAGAAAATTATTTCACACACCAAAAAATGAACCCCAAAATCCATGTTTGGGAAATTCCACATGTACAACCCCCTAATAATAGCTTGGTGGAATTTTATAGGAAAGTGACTTCTAACTGATCCCAACATGCTTTAAGTGTGGTGGGGGTGTGCATGCAACAAGCATGTTGAGGATGCAAGTGGCCTAGTGGCCCAAAAATTAGGGGGAGTAGAAAAAGTTAAATTCTCAAGTGGTTGGACATTTACCAGAGCCAAACAACCCACTTTTCGCTAATCCTTAAAAATCACAGATACTTTTTGGAATTATCTCTCTCAGCATTTGTGCATTCCCATTCTGGATGTTGAAATTTTTCTTTTTCTTCAGATTCAAACTTGAGTTTCCACACTCCCTTTTTTCCTCGTAGACAAAAAAGATATAAGATCGCAACAAAACGAAAATTTTAGAGTTCATGTGTGCAAAAAGAATTTGAAAACTATATAATAAGTAGAAAATTATTTCACACACCAAAAAATGAACCCCAAAATCCATGTTTGGGAAATTCCACATGTACAACCCCCTAATAATAGCTTGGTGGAATTTTATAGGAAAGTGACTTCTAACTGATCCCAACATGCTTTAAGTGTGGTGGGGGTGTGCATGCCACAAACATGTTGAGGATGCAAGTGGCCTAGTGGCCCAAAAATTTGGGGGAGTAGAAAAAGTTAAATTCTCAAGTGGTTGGATATTTACCAGAGCCAAACAACCCACTTTTTGCCTATCCTTAAAAATCACAGATATATTTTGGAATTATCTCTCTCAGCATTTGGGCATTCCCATTTTGGATGTTCAAATTTTTTTTTTTTCTTCAGATCAAAACTTGAGTTTCCACTCTCCCATTTTTCCTCGTAAACAAAAAAGAAATAAGATCGCAAAAAAACGAAAATTTAAGTGTTCATGTGTGCGAAAAAATTTGAAAACTATATAATAAATAGAAAATTATTTCACGCACCAAAAAATGAACTCCAAAATCCATGTTTGGGAAATTCCACATGTACAACCCCCTAATAATAGCTTGGTGGAATTTTATAGGAAAGTGACTTCTAACTGATCCCAACATGCTTTAAGTGTGGTGGGGGTGTGCATGCCACAAGCATGTTGAGGATGCAAGTGGCCTAGTGGCCCAAAAATAAGGGGGAGTAGAAAAAGTTAAATTCTCAAGTGGTTGGATATTTACCAGAGCCAAACAACCCACTTTTTGCCTATCCTTAAAAATCACAGATATATTTTGGAATTATCTCTCTCAGCATTTGGGCATTCCCATTTTGGATGTTCAAATTTTTTTTTTTCCTTCAGATCCAAACTTGAGTTTCCACTCTCCCATTTTTCCTCGTAAACAAAAAAGATACAAGATCGCAAAAAAACGAAAATTTTAGAGTTCATGTGTGCAAAAAGAATTTGAAAACTATATAATAAGTAGAAAATTATTTCACACACCAAAAAATGAACTCCAAAATCCATGTTTGGGAAATTCCACATGTACAACCCCCTAATAATAGCTTGGTGGAATTTTACAGGAAAGAGACTTCTAACTGATCCCAACATGCTTTAAGTGTGGTGGGGGTGTGCATGCCACAAGCATGTTGAGGATGCAAGTGGCCTAGTGGCCCAAAAATTAGGGGGAGTAGAAAAAGTTAAATTCTCAAGTGGTTGGACATTTACCAGAGCCAAACAACCCACTTTTCGCTAATCCTTAAAAATCACAGATACTTTTTGGAATTATCTCTCTCAGCATTTGTGCATTCCCATTCTGGATGTAGAAATTTTTCTTTTTCTTCAGATCCAAACTTGAGTTTCCACTCTCCCATTTTTCCTCGTAAACAAAAAAGATATAAGATCGCAACAAAACGAAAATTTTAGAGTTCATGTGTGCAAAAAGAATTTGAAACTACATAATAAATAGAAAATTATTTCACGCACCAAAAAATTAGCCCCAAAATCCATGTTTGGGAAATTCCACATGTACAACCCCCTAATAATAGCTTGGTGGAATTTTATAGGAAAGAGACTTCTAACTGATCCCAACATGCTTTAAGTGTGGTGGGGGTGTGCATGCCACAAGCATGTTGAGGATGGAAGTGGCCTAGTGGCCCAAAAATTAGAGGGAGTAGAAAAAGTTAAATTCTCAAGTGGTTGGATATTTACCATTGCCAAACAACCCACTTTTTACCTAATCCTTAAAAATCACAGATACTTTTTGGAATTGTCTCTCTCAGCATTTGTGCATTCCCATTTTGGATGTTGAAATTTTTTTTTTCTTCAGATCCAAACTTGAGTTTCCACTCTCCCTTTTTTCCTCGTAGACAAAAAAGATATAAGATCGCAACAAAACGAAAATTTTAGAGTTCATGTGTGCAAAAAGAATTTGAAAACTATATAATAAGTAGAAAATTATTTCACACACCAAAAAATGAACCCCAAAATCCATGTTTGGGAAATTCCACATGTACAACCCCCTAATAATAGCTTGGTGGAATTTTATAGGAAAGTGACTTCTAACTGATCCCAACATGCTTTAAGTGTGGTGGGGGTGTGCATGCAACAAGCATGTTGAGGATGCAAGTGGCCTAGTGGCCCAAAAATTAGGGGGAGTAGAAAAAGTTAAATTCTCAAGTGGTTGGACATTTACCAGAGCCAAACAACCCACTTTTCGCTAATCCTTAAAAATCACAGATACTTTTTGGAATTATCTCTCTCAGCATTTGTGCATTCCCATTCTGGATGTTGAAATTTTTCTTTTTCTTCAGATTCAAACTTGAGTTTCCACACTCCCTTTTTTCCTCGTAGACAAAAAAGATATAAGATCGCAACAAAACGAAAATTTTAGAGTTCATGTGTGCAAAAAGAATTTGAAAACTATATAATAAGTAGAAAATTATTTCACACACCAAAAAATGAACCCCAAAATCCATGTTTGGGAAATTCCACATGTACAACCCCCTAATAATAGCTTGGTGGAATTTTATAGGAAAGTGACTTCTAACTGATCCCAACATGCTTTAAGTGTGGTGGGGGTGTGCATGCCACAAACATGTTGAGGATGCAAGTGGCCTAGTGGCCCAAAAATTTGGGGGAGTAGAAAAAGTTAAATTCTCAAGTGGTTGGATATTTACCAGAGCCAAACAACCCACTTTTTGCCTATCCTTAAAAATCACAGATATATTTTGGAATTATCTCTCTCAGCATTTGGGCATTCCCATTTTGGATGTTCAAATTTTTTTTTTTTCTTCAGATCAAAACTTGAGTTTCCACTCTCCCATTTTTCCTCGTAAACAAAAAAGAAATAAGATCGCAAAAAAACGAAAATTTAAGTGTTCATGTGTGCGAAAAAATTTGAAAACTATATAATAAATAGAAAATTATTTCACGCACCAAAAAATGAACTCCAAAATCCATGTTTGGGAAATTCCACATGTACAACCCCCTAATAATAGCTTGGTGGAATTTTATAGGAAAGTGACTTCTAACTGATCCCAACATGCTTTAAGTGTGGTGGGGGTGTGCATGCCACAAGCATGTTGAGGATGCAAGTGGCCTAGTGGCCCAAAAATAAGGGGGAGTAGAAAAAGTTAAATTCTCAAGTGGTTGGATATTTACCAGAGCCAAACAACCCACTTTTTGCCTATCCTTAAAAATCACAGATATATTTTGGAATTATCTCTCTCAGCATTTGGGCATTCCCATTTTGGATGTTCAAATTTTTTTTTTTCCTTCAGATCCAAACTTGAGTTTCCACTCTCCCATTTTTCCTCGTAAACAAAAAAGATACAAGATCGCAAAAAAACGAAAATTTTAGAGTTCATGTGTGCAAAAAGAATTTGAAAACTATATAATAAGTAGAAAATTATTTCACACACCAAAAAATGAACTCCAAAATCCATGTTTGGGAAATTCCACATGTACAACCCCCTAATAATAGCTTGGTGGAATTTTACAGGAAAGAGACTTCTAACTGATCCCAACATGCTTTAAGTGTGGTGGGGGTGTGCATGCCACAAGCATGTTGAGGATGCAAGTGGCCTAGTGGCCCAAAAATTAGGGGGAGTAGAAAAAGTTAAATTCTCAAGTGGTTGGACATTTACCAGAGCCAAACAACCCACTTTTCGCTAATCCTTAAAAATCACAGATACTTTTTGGAATTATCTCTCTCAGCATTTGTGCATTCCCATTCTGGATGTAGAAATTTTTCTTTTTCTTCAGATCCAAACTTGAGTTTCCACTCTCCCATTTTTCCTCGTAAACAAAAAAGATATAAGATCGCAACAAAACGAAAATTTTAGAGTTCATGTGTGCAAAAAGAATTTGAAACTACATAATAAATAGAAAATTATTTCACGCACCAAAAAATTAGCCCCAAAATCCATGTTTGGGAAATTCCACATGTACAACCCCCTAATAATAGCTTGGTGGAATTTTATAGGAAAGAGACTTCTAACTGATCCCAACATGCTTTAAGTGTGGTGGGGGTGTGCATGCCACAAGCATGTTGAGGATGGAAGTGGCCTAGTGGCCCAAAAATTAGAGGGAGTAGAAAAAGTTAAATTCTCAAGTGGTTGGATATTTACCATTGCCAAACAACCCACTTTTTACCTAATCCTTAAAAATCACAGATACTTTTTGGAATTGTCTCTCTCAGCATTTGTGCATTCCCATTTTGGATGTTGAAATTTTTTTTTTCTTCAGATCCAAACTTGAGTTTCCACTCTCCCTTTTTTCCTCGTAGACAAAAAAGATATAAGATCGCAACAAAACGAAAATTTTAGAGTTCATGTGTGCAAAAAGAATTTGAAAACTATATAATAAGTAGAAAATTATTTCACACACCAAAAAATGAACCCCAAAATCCATGTTTGGGAAATTCCACATGTACAACCCCCTAATAATAGCTTGGTGGAATTTTATAGGAAAGTGACTTCTAACTGATCCCAACATGCTTTAAGTGTGGTGGGGGTGTGCATGCAACAAGCATGTTGAGGATGCAAGTGGCCTAGTGGCCCAAAAATTAGGGGGAGTAGAAAAAGTTAAATTCTCAAGTGGTTGGACATTTACCAGAGCCAAACAACCCACTTTTCGCTAATCCTTAAAAATCACAGATACTTTTTGGAATTATCTCTCTCAGCATTTGTGCATTCCCATTCTGGATGTTGAAATTTTTCTTTTTCTTCAGATTCAAACTTGAGTTTCCACACTCCCTTTTTTCCTCGTAGACAAAAAGGATATAAGATCGCAACAAAACGAAAATTTTAGAGTTCATGTGTGCAAAAAGAATTTGAAAACTATATAATAAGTAGAAAATTATTTCACACACCAAAAAATGAACCCCAAAATCCATGTTTGGGAAATTCCACATGTACAACCCCCTAATAATAGCTTGGTGGAATTTTATAGGAAAGTGACTTCTAACTGATCCCAACATGCTTTAAGTGTGGTGGGGGTGTGCATGCCACAAACATGTTGAGGATGCAAGTGGCCTAGTGGCCCAAAAATTTGGGGGAGTAGAAAAAGTTAAATTCTCAAGTGGTTGGATATTTACCAGAGCCAAACAACCCACTTTTTGCCTATCCTTAAAAATCACAGATATATTTTGGAATTATCTCTCTCAGCATTTGGGCATTCCCATTTTGGATGTTCAAATTTTTTTTTTTTCTTCAGATCAAAACTTGAGTTTCCACTCTCCCATTTTTCCTCGTAAACAAAAAAGAAATAAGATCGCAAAAAAACGAAAATTTAAGTGTTCATGTGTGCGAAAAAATTTGAAAACTATATAATAAATAGAAAATTATTTCACGCACCAAAAAATGAACTCCAAAATCCATGTTTGGGAAATTCCACATGTACAACCCCCTAATAATAGCTTGGTGGAATTTTATAGGAAAGTGACTTCTAACTGATCCCAACATGCTTTAAGTGTGGTGGGGGTGTGCATGCCACAAGCATGTTGAGGATGCAAGTGGCCTAGTGGCCCAAAAATAAGGGGGAGTAGAAAAAGTTAAATTCTCAAGTGGTTGGATATTTACCAGAGCCAAACAACCCACTTTTTGCCTATCCTTAAAAATCACAGATATATTTTGGAATTATCTCTCTCAGCATTTGGGCATTCCCATTTTGGATGTTCAAATTTTTTTTTTTCCTTCAGATCCAAACTTGAGTTTCCACTCTCCCATTTTTCCTCGTAAACAAAAAAGATACAAGATCGCAAAAAAACGAAAATTTTAGAGTTCATGTGTGCAAAAAGAATTTGAAAACTATATAATAAGTAGAAAATTATTTCACACACCAAAAAATGAACTCCAAAATCCATGTTTGGGAAATTCCACATGTACAACCCCCTAATAATAGCTTGGTGGAATTTTACAGGAAAGAGACTTCTAACTGATCCCAACATGCTTTAAGTGTGGTGGGGGTGTGCATGCCACAAGCATGTTGAGGATGCAAGTGGCCTAGTGGCCCAAAAATTAGGGGGAGTAGAAAAAGTTAAATTCTCAAGTGGTTGGACATTTACCAGAGCCAAACAACCCACTTTTCGCTAATCCTTAAAAATCACAGATACTTTTTGGAATTATCTCTCTCAGCATTTGTGCATTCCCATTCTGGATGTAGAAATTTTTCTTTTTCTTCAGATCCAAACTTGAGTTTCCACTCTCCCATTTTTCCTCGTAAACAAAAAAGATATAAGATCGCAACAAAACGAAAATTTTAGAGTTCATGTGTGCAAAAAGAATTTGAAACTACATAATAAATAGAAAATTATTTCACGCACCAAAAAATTAGCCCCAAAATCCATGTTTGGGAAATTCCACATGTACAACCCCCTAATAATAGCTTGGTGGAATTTTATAGGAAAGAGACTTCTAACTGATCCCAACATGCTTTAAGTGTGGTGGGGGTGTGCATGCCACAAGCATGTTGAGGATGGAAGTGGCCTAGTGGCCCAAAAATTAGAGGGAGTAGAAAAAGTTAAATTCTCAAGTGGTTGGATATTTACCATTGCCAAACAACCCACTTTTTACCTAATCCTTAAAAATCACAGATACTTTTTGGAATTGTCTCTCTCAGCATTTGTGCATTCCCATTTTGGATGTTGAAATTTTTTTTTTCTTCAGATCCAAACTTGAGTTTCCACTCTCCCTTTTTTCCTCGTAGACAAAAAAGATATAAGATCGCAACAAAACGAAAATTTTAGAGTTCATGTGTGCAAAAAGAATTTGAAAACTATATAATAAGTAGAAAATTATTTCACACACCAAAAAATGAACCCCAAAATCCATGTTTGGGAAATTCCACATGTACAACCCCCTAATAATAGCTTGGTGGAATTTTATAGGAAAGTGACTTCTAACTGATCCCAACATGCTTTAAGTGTGGTGGGGGTGTGCATGCAACAAGCATGTTGAGGATGCAAGTGGCCTAGTGGCCCAAAAATTAGGGGGAGTAGAAAAAGTTAAATTCTCAAGTGGTTGGACATTTACCAGAGCCAAACAACCCACTTTTCGCTAATCCTTAAAAATCACAGATACTTTTTGGAATTATCTCTCTCAGCATTTGTGCATTCCCATTCTGGATGTTGAAATTTTTCTTTTTCTTCAGATTCAAACTTGAGTTTCCACACTCCCTTTTTTCCTCGTAGACAAAAAGGATATAAGATCGCAACAAAACGAAAATTTTAGAGTTCATGTGTGCAAAAAGAATTTGAAAACTATATAATAAGTAGAAAATTATTTCACACACCAAAAAATGAACCCCAAAATCCATGTTTGGGAAATTCCACATGTACAACCCCCTAATAATAGCTTGGTGGAATTTTATAGGAAAGTGACTTCTAACTGATCCCAACATGCTTTAAGTGTGGTGGGGGTGTGCATGCCACAAACATGTTGAGGATGCAAGTGGCCTAGTGGCCCAAAAATTTGGGGGAGTAGAAAAAGTTAAATTCTCAAGTGGTTGGATATTTACCAGAGCCAAACAACCCACTTTTTGCCTATCCTTAAAAATCACAGATATATTTTGGAATTATCTCTCTCAGCATTTGGGCATTCCCATTTTGGATGTTCAAATTTTTTTTTTTTCTTCAGATCAAAACTTGAGTTTCCACTCTCCCATTTTTCCTCGTAAACAAAAAAGAAATAAGATCGCAAAAAAACGAAAATTTAAGTGTTCATGTGTGCGAAAAAATTTGAAAACTATATAATAAATAGAAAATTATTTCACGCACCAAAAAATGAACTCCAAAATCCATGTTTGGGAAATTCCACATGTACAACCCCCTAATAATAGCTTGGTGGAATTTTATAGGAAAGTGACTTCTAACTGATCCCAACATGCTTTAAGTGTGGTGGGGGTGTGCATGCCACAAGCATGTTGAGGATGCAAGTGGCCTAGTGGCCCAAAAATAAGGGGGAGTAGAAAAAGTTAAATTCTCAAGTGGTTGGATATTTACCAGAGCCAAACAACCCACTTTTTGCCTATCCTTAAAAATCACAGATATATTTTGGAATTATCTCTCTCAGCATTTGGGCATTCCCATTTTGGATGTTCAAATTTTTTTTTTTCCTTCAGATCCAAACTTGAGTTTCCACTCTCCCATTTTTCCTCGTAAACAAAAAAGATACAAGATCGCAAAAAAACGAAAATTTTAGAGTTCATGTGTGCAAAAAGAATTTGAAAACTATATAATAAGTAGAAAATTATTTCACACACCAAAAAATGAACTCCAAAATCCATGTTTGGGAAATTCCACATGTACAACCCCCTAATAATAGCTTGGTGGAATTTTACAGGAAAGAGACTTCTAACTGATCCCAACATGCTTTAAGTGTGGTGGGGGTGTGCATGCCACAAGCATGTTGAGGATGCAAGTGGCCTAGTGGCCCAAAAATTAGGGGGAGTAGAAAAAGTTAAATTCTCAAGTGGTTGGACATTTACCAGAGCCAAACAACCCACTTTTCGCTAATCCTTAAAAATCACAGATACTTTTTGGAATTATCTCTCTCAGCATTTGTGCATTCCCATTCTGGATGTAGAAATTTTTCTTTTTCTTCAGATCCAAACTTGAGTTTCCACTCTCCCATTTTTCCTCGTAAACAAAAAAGATATAAGATCGCAACAAAACGAAAATTTTAGAGTTCATGTGTGCAAAAAGAATTTGAAACTACATAATAAATAGAAAATTATTTCACGCACCAAAAAATTAGCCCCAAAATCCATGTTTGGGAAATTCCACATGTACAACCCCCTAATAATAGCTTGGTGGAATTTTATAGGAAAGAGACTTCTAACTGATCCCAACATGCTTTAAGTGTGGTGGGGGTGTGCATGCCACAAGCATGTTGAGGATGGAAGTGGCCTAGTGGCCCAAAAATTAGAGGGAGTAGAAAAAGTTAAATTCTCAAGTGGTTGGATATTTACCATTGCCAAACAACCCACTTTTTACCTAATCCTTAAAAA
Source organism: Aristolochia californica (assembly GCF_029961685.1). Lineage (NCBI taxonomy): Eukaryota > Viridiplantae > Streptophyta > Magnoliopsida > Piperales > Aristolochiaceae > Aristolochia > Aristolochia californica. The sequence continues at coordinate 4,549 of NW_027181823.1, read as the reverse complement.
TCACAGATACTTTTTGGAATTGTCTCTCTCAGCATTTGTGCATTCCCATTTTGGATGTTGAAATTTTTTTTTTCTTCAGATCCAAACTTGAGTTTCCACTCTCCCTTTTTTCCTCGTAGACAAAAAAGATATAAGATCGCAACAAAACGAAAATTTTAGAGTTCATGTGTGCAAAAAGAATTTGAAAACTATATAATAAGTAGAAAATTATTTCACACACCAAAAAATGAACCCCAAAATCCATGTTTGGGAAATTCCACATGTACAACCCCCTAATAATAGCTTGGTGGAATTTTATAGGAAAGTGACTTCTAACTGATCCCAACATGCTTTAAGTGTGGTGGGGGTGTGCATGCAACAAGCATGTTGAGGATGCAAGTGGCCTAGTGGCCCAAAAATTAGGGGGAGTAGAAAAAGTTAAATTCTCAAGTGGTTGGACATTTACCAGAGCCAAACAACCCACTTTTCGCTAATCCTTAAAAATCACAGATACTTTTTGGAATTATCTCTCTCAGCATTTGTGCATTCCCATTCTGGATGTTGAAATTTTTCTTTTTCTTCAGATTCAAACTTGAGTTTCCACACTCCCTTTTTTCCTCGTAGACAAAAAGGATATAAGATCGCAACAAAACGAAAATTTTAGAGTTCATGTGTGCAAAAAGAATTTGAAAACTATATAATAAGTAGAAAATTATTTCACACACCAAAAAATGAACCCCAAAATCCATGTTTGGGAAATTCCACATGTACAACCCCCTAATAATAGCTTGGTGGAATTTTATAGGAAAGTGACTTCTAACTGATCCCAACATGCTTTAAGTGTGGTGGGGGTGTGCATGCCACAAACATGTTGAGGATGCAAGTGGCCTAGTGGCCCAAAAATTTGGGGGAGTAGAAAAAGTTAAATTCTCAAGTGGTTGGATATTTACCAGAGCCAAACAACCCACTTTTTGCCTATCCTTAAAAATCACAGATATATTTTGGAATTATCTCTCTCAGCATTTGGGCATTCCCATTTTGGATGTTCAAATTTTTTTTTTTTCTTCAGATCCAAACTTGAGTTTCCACTCTCCCATTTTTCCTCGTAAACAAAAAAGAAATAAGATCGCAAAAAAACGAAAATTTAAGTGTTCATGTGTGCGAAAAAATTTGAAAACTATATAATAAATAGAAAATTATTTCACGCACCAAAAAATGAACTCCAAAATCCATGTTTGGGAAATTCCACATGTACAACCCCCTAATAATAGCTTGGTGGAATTTTATAGGAAAGTGACTTCTAACTGATCCCAACATGCTTTAAGTGTGGTGGGGGTGTGCATGCCACAAGCATGTTGAGGATGCAAGTGGCCTAGTGGCCCAAAAATAAGGGGGAGTAGAAAAAGTTAAATTCTCAAGTGGTTGGATATTTACCAGAGCCAAACAACCCACTTTTTGCCTATCCTTAAAAATCACAGATATATTTTGGAATTATCTCTCTCAGCATTTGGGCATTCCCATTTTGGATGTTCAAATTTTTTTTTTTCCTTCAGATCCAAACTTGAGTTTCCACTCTCCCATTTTTCCTCGTAAACAAAAAAGATACAAGATCGCAAAAAAACGAAAATTTTAGAGTTCATGTGTGCAAAAAGAATTTGAAAACTATATAATAAGTAGAAAATTATTTCACACACCAAAAAATGAACTCCAAAATCCATGTTTGGGAAATTCCACATGTACAACCCCCTAATAATAGCTTGGTGGAATTTTACAGGAAAGAGACTTCTAACTGATCCCAACATGCTTTAAGTGTGGTGGGGGTGTGCATGCCACAAGCATGTTGAGGATGCAAGTGGCCTAGTGGCCCAAAAATTAGGGGGAGTAGAAAAAGTTAAATTCTCAAGTGGTTGGACATTTACCAGAGCCAAACAACCCACTTTTCGCTAATCCTTAAAAATCACAGATACTTTTTGGAATTATCTCTCTCAGCATTTGTGCATTCCCATTCTGGATGTAGAAATTTTTCTTTTTCTTCAGATCCAAACTTGAGTTTCCACTCTCCCATTTTTCCTCGTAAACAAAAAAGATATAAGATCGCAACAAAACGAAAATTTTAGAGTTCATGTGTGCAAAAAGAATTTGAAACTACATAATAAATAGAAAATTATTTCACGCACCAAAAAATTAGCCCCAAAATCCATGTTTGGGAAATTCCACATGTACAACCCCCTAATAATAGCTTGGTGGAATTTTATAGGAAAGAGACTTCTGACTGATCCCAACATGCTTTAAGTGTGGTGGGGGTGTGCATGCCACAAGCATGTTGAGGATGGAAGTGGCCTAGTGGCCCAAAAATTAGAGGGAGTAGAAAAAGTTAAATTCTCAAGTGGTTGGATATTTACCATTGCCAAACAACCCACTTTTTACCTAATCCTTAAAAATCACAGATACTTTTTGGAATTGTCTCTCTCAGCATTTGTGCATTCCCATTTTGGATGTTGAAATTTTTTTTTTCTTCAGATCCAAACTTGAGTTTCCACTCTCCCTTTTTTCCTCGTAGACAAAAAAGATATAAGATCGCAACAAAACGAAAATTTTAGAGTTCATGTGTGCAAAAAGAATTTGAAAACTATATAATAAGTAGAAAATTATTTCACACACCAAAAAATGAACCCCAAAATCCATGTTTGGGAAATTCCACATGTACAACCCCCTAATAATAGCTTGGTGGAATTTTATAGGAAAGTGACTTCTAACTGATCCCAACATGCTTTAAGTGTGGTGGGGGTGTGCATGCAACAAGCATGTTGAGGATGCAAGTGGCCTAGTGGCCCAAAAATTAGGGGGAGTAGAAAAAGTTAAATTCTCAAGTGGTTGGACATTTACCAGAGCCAAACAACCCACTTTTCGCTAATCCTTAAAAATCACAGATACTTTTTGGAATTATCTCTCTCAGCATTTGTGCATTCCCATTCTGGATGTTGAAATTTTTCTTTTTCTTCAGATTCAAACTTGAGTTTCCACACTCCCTTTTTTCCTCGTAGACAAAAAGGATATAAGATCGCAACAAAACGAAAATTTTAGAGTTCATGTGTGCAAAAAGAATTTGAAAACTATATAATAAGTAGAAAATTATTTCACACACCAAAAAATGAACCCCAAAATCCATGTTTGGGAAATTCCACATGTACAACCCCCTAATAATAGCTTGGTGGAATTTTATAGGAAAGTGACTTCTAACTGATCCCAACATGCTTTAAGTGTGGTGGGGGTGTGCATGCCACAAACATGTTGAGGATGCAAGTGGCCTAGTGGCCCAAAAATTTGGGGGAGTAGAAAAAGTTAAATTCTCAAGTGGTTGGATATTTACCAGAGCCAAACAACCCACTTTTTGCCTATCCTTAAAAATCACAGATATATTTTGGAATTATCTCTCTCAGCATTTGGGCATTCCCATTTTGGATGTTCAAATTTTTTTTTTTTCTTCAGATCAAAACTTGAGTTTCCACTCTCCCATTTTTCCTCGTAAACAAAAAAGAAATAAGATCGCAAAAAAACGAAAATTTAAGTGTTCATGTGTGCGAAAAAATTTGAAAACTATATAATAAATAGAAAATTATTTCACGCACCAAAAAATGAACTCCAAAATCCATGTTTGGGAAATTCCACATGTACAACCCCCTAATAATAGCTTGGTGGAATTTTATAGGAAAGTGACTTCTAACTGATCCCAACATGCTTTAAGTGTGGTGGGGGTGTGCATGCCACAAGCATGTTGAGGATGCAAGTGGCCTAGTGGCCCAAAAATAAGGGGGAGTAGAAAAAGTTAAATTCTCAAGTGGTTGGATATTTACCAGAGCCAAACAACCCACTTTTTGCCTATCCTTAAAAATCACAGATATATTTTGGAATTATCTCTCTCAGCATTTGGGCATTCCCATTTTGGATGTTCAAATTTTTTTTTTTCCTTCAGATCCAAACTTGAGTTTCCACTCTCCCATTTTTCCTCGTAAACAAAAAAGATACAAGATCGCAAAAAAACGAAAATTTTAGAGTTCATGTGTGCAAAAAGAATTTGAAAACTATATAATAAGTAGAAAATTATTTCACACACCAAAAAATGAACTCCAAAATCCATGTTTGGGAAATTCCACATGTACAACCCCCTAATAATAGCTTGGTGGAATTTTACAGGAAAGAGACTTCTAACTGATCCCAACATGCTTTAAGTGTGGTGGGGGTGTGCATGCCACAAGCATGTTGAGGATGCAAGTGGCCTAGTGGCCCAAAAATTAGGGGGAGTAGAAAAAGTTAAATTCTCAAGTGGTTGGACATTTACCAGAGCCAAACAACCCACTTTTCGCTAATCCTTAAAAATCACAGATACTTTTTGGAATTATCTCTCTCAGCATTTGTGCATTCCCATTCTGGATGTAGAAATTTTTCTTTTTCTTCAGATCCAAACTTGAGTTTCCACTCTCCCATTTTTCCTCGTAAACAAAAAAGATATAAGATCGCAACAAAACGAAAATTTTAGAGTTCATGTGTGCAAAAAGAATTTGAAACTACA
>NW_027181822.1:0-44013 GCF_029961685.1 Aristolochia californica | reverse complement strand
AAATGTAGAGAGAGATATTTCCAAAGAGTGTCTGTATGTTTTAGGGATCGTATGCACTCTTTCGTTTTTATATCTAAGGTTTTGCAATCGTCGGGAAACGGGGGAGGCGGGATATTTTTAACTGAGTGTTGAATTGCAATCCATAAGTCATTTCACACCAAAATATAGCCCGTTACGCACGACAAATCACTTTACAATGTTCTGTCATTGTTAGCTCAACTTTTTGAATATGGGCAAAATAATGGCTTGTTTGACTCGGGCAAATCTCCCACCGCACGTTCACTTGAGAATTTAATGAGCGTTTGTTATTCTCTTTAAAAGCTTTGGATCCATAGGTCATTTGAATCTTTAACATGTTTCTGGCATGCATACCCATTTTTAAAACATGTGTAGAAAAAATCTGCTTCATGTAAAATTCCATGATATTAGTTTTGGACTAGTGGAATTTCCCAAACTTGGATAACAAAACTTTTGTGTTCATTTGTGGAGTGTGAATAAATTTTCTTCATTTACTTTTTTTTTATTGTTTTAAACCTTTTCCGTACATCAACTATGAAATTTTCAGTTTGCTGTGATCTATTTGCCTTTTTTGTTTACGGGATGAAGGGAGAGCGAAAAACTCGAAGTTTTGATTTAAGAAAAATGTGTACATCTGAAACGGAAACGCACAATGCACATATGTAGAGAGAGAGTGCCTGTAATTTTTAGGGATTGTAAGCACCTTTTCGTTTTTATATCTCAGGTTTTGCAATCGTCGGGAAAAATGGGTTGCGGAGGATTTTTAACTGAGTGTTGAATTGCAGTCCATAAGTCATTTCATAAAAAAATATAGCCCGTTACGCATGATAAATCACGTTACAATCATCTATGATTAGTTATGTCAGCTTTTTGCAAATGGGCAAAATATTGACATGTTTGACTCGGGCAAATATCCCACCGCAAGTTCACTTGAGAATTTAATGAGCGTTTGTTATTCTCTTTAAAAGCTTTGCTTCCATAGCTCATTTGCATCTTTAACATGTTTCAAACATGCATATCCATTTTAAAAACATGTGTGGCTGAAATCACTCTCTTGCAAAATTCCAAGCTATTAGGGTTAAACTAGTGGAATTTCCCAAAATTGGATAACAAAACTTTTGTGTTCATTTGTGTTGGGCGGATAAATTTTCTTTATTTATATTTTTTATTGTTTTAAATTTTTTCCGTACATCAACTATAAAATTTTCGTTTTTTTGTAAGCTTTTCGCCTTGTTCGTTTTCGGGATGAAGGGAGAGCGAAAAGTAAAAGTTTTGATTTAAGAAAAAAGTGTAGATCTAAAATGGAAAAGCACAATGCAAAATTGTAGGGAGAGATAATTCCAAAGAGTGTCTGTAATTTTTAGGGATTGTATGCTAGTTTTAGTTTTTATATCTCAGTTTTTGCAATCGTCGGGAAAAACTGGTGGCAGAGGATTTTTGACTGAGTGTTGAATTGCAATCCATAAGTCATTTCATACAAAAATATAGCCCGTTACGCATGATAAATCACTTTACAATCATCTATGATTGTTAGATCACATTTTTGAAAATGGGCAAAATAATGACTTGTTAGACTCTGGTAAATATCCCACCGCACGTTCACTTGAGAATTTAATGAGCGTTTGTTATCCTCGTTAAAAGCTTTGGATCCATAAGTCATTTGAATCTTTAACATGTTTGAAGTGTGCATATCCATTTTTAAAACATGTGTAGAAAAAATCTCCTTCATGTAAAATTCCAAGCTTAATAGGGTTGGACTAATGGAATTTCCCAAACTTGGATAACAAAACTTTTGTGTTCATTTGTGGTGTGTGAATAGATATTTTTTATGTACATTAGTTGTTATTTTAAGTATTTTCCACACATCAACTATAACATTTTTATTTTGTTGTGATCTTTTTTGCCTTTTTTGTTTACGGGAATGAAAGGGGGAGCGAAAACTCAAAGTTCTGATTTAAGAAAAAAGTGTACATCTAAAATGGAAATGCACAATGCACAAATGTAGAGAGAGATATTTCCAAAGAGTGTCTGTATGTTTTAGGGATCGTATGCACTCTTTCGTTTTTATATCTAAGGTTTTGCAATCGTCGGGAAACGGGGGAGGCGGGATATTTTTAACTGAGTGTTGAATTGCAATCCATAAGTCATTTCACACCAAAATATAGCCCGTTACGCACGACAAATCACTTTACAATGTTCTGTCATTGTTAGCTCAACTTTTTGAATATGGGCAAAATAATGGCTTGTTTGACTCGGGCAAATCTCCCACCGCACGTTCACTTGAGAATTTAATGAGCGTTTGTTATTCTCTTTAAAAGCTTTGGATCCATAGGTCATTTGAATCTTTAACATGTTTCTGGCATGCATACCCATTTTTAAAACATGTGTAGAAAAAATCTGCTTCATGTAAAATTCCATGATATTAGTTTTGGACTAGTGGAATTTCCCAAACTTGGATAACAAAACTTTTGTGTTCATTTGTGGAGTGTGAATAAATTTTCTTCATTTACTTTTTTTTTATTGTTTTAAACCTTTTCCGTACATCAACTATGAAATTTTCAGTTTGCTGTGATCTATTTGCCTTTTTTGTTTACGGGATGAAGGGAGAGCGAAAAACTCGAAGTTTTGATTTAAGAAAAATGTGTACATCTGAAACGGAAACGCACAATGCACATATGTAGAGAGAGAGTGCCTGTAATTTTTAGGGATTGTAAGCACCTTTTCGTTTTTATATCTCAGGTTTTGCAATCGTCGGAAAAATGGGTTGCGGAGGATTTTTAACTGAGTGTTGAATTGCAGTCCATAAGTCATTTCATAAAAAAATATAGCCCGTTACGCATGATAAATCACGTTACAATCATCTATGATTAGTTATGTCAGCTTTTTGCAAATGGGCAAAATATTGACATGTTTGACTCGGGCAAATATCCCACCGCAAGTTCACTTGAGAATTTAATGAGCGTTTGTTATTCTCTTTAAAAGCTTTGCTTCCATAGCTCATTTGCATCTTTAACATGTTTCAAACATGCATATCCATTTTAAAAACATGTGTGGCTGAAATCACTCTCTTGCAAAATTCCAAGCTATTAGGGTTAAACTAGTGGAATTTCCCAAAATTGGATAACAAAACTTTTGTGTTCATTTGTGTTGGGCGGATAAATTTTCTTTATTTATATTTTTTATTGTTTTAAATTTTTTCCGTACATCAACTATAAAATTTTCGTTTTTTTGTAAGCTTTTCGCCTTGTTCGTTTTCGGGATGAAGGGAGAGCGAAAAGTAAAAGTTTTGATTTAAGAAAAAAGTGTAGATCTAAAATGGAAAAGCACAATGCAAAATTGTAGGGAGAGATAATTCCAAAGAGTGTCTGTAATTTTTAGGGATTGTATGCTAGTTTTAGTTTTTATATCTCAGTTTTTGCAATCGTCGGGAAAAACTGGTGGCAGAGGATTTTTGACTGAGTGTTGAATTGCAATCCATAAGTCATTTCATACAAAAATATAGCCCGTTACGCATGATAAATCACTTTACAATCATCTATGATTGTTAGATCACATTTTTGAAAATGGGCAAAATAATGACTTGTTAGACTCTGGTAAATATCCCACCGCACGTTCACTTGAGAATTTAATGAGCGTTTGTTATCCTCGTTAAAAGCTTTGGATCCATAAGTCATTTGAATCTTTAACATGTTTGAAGTGTGCATATCCATTTTTAAAACATGTGTAGAAAAAATCTCCTTCATGTAAAATTCCAAGCTTAATAGGGTTGGACTAATGGAATTTCCCAAACTTGGATAACAAAACTTTTGTGTTCATTTGTGGTGTGTGAATAGATATTTTTTATGTACATTAGTTGTTATTTTAAGTATTTTCCACACATCAACTATAACATTTTTATTTTGTTGTGATCTTTTTTGCCTTTTTTGTTTACGGGAATGAAAGGGGGAGCGAAAACTCAAAGTTCTGATTTAAGAAAAAAGTGTACATCTAAAATGGAAATGCACAATGCACAAATGTAGAGAGAGATATTTCCAAAGAGTGTCTGTATGTTTTAGGGATCGTATGCACTCTTTCGTTTTTATATCTAAGGTTTTGCAATCGTCGGGAAACGGGGGAGGCGGGATATTTTTAACTGAGTGTTGAATTGCAATCCATAAGTCATTTCACACCAAAATATAGCCCGTTACGCACGACAAATCACTTTACAATGTTCTGTCATTGTTAGCTCAACTTTTTGAATATGGGCAAAATAATGGCTTGTTTGACTCGGGCAAATCTCCCACCGCACGTTCACTTGAGAATTTAATGAGCGTTTGTTATTCTCTTTAAAAGCTTTGGATCCATAGGTCATTTGAATCTTTAACATGTTTCTGGCATGCATACCCATTTTTAAAACATGTGTAGAAAAAATCTGCTTCATGTAAAATTCCATGATATTAGTTTTGGACTAGTGGAATTTCCCAAACTTGGATAACAAAACTTTTGTGTTCATTTGTGGAGTGTGAATAAATTTTCTTCATTTACTTTTTTTTTATTGTTTTAAACCTTTTCCGTACATCAACTATGAAATTTTCAGTTTGCTGTGATCTATTTGCCTTTTTTGTTTACGGGATGAAGGGAGAGCGAAAAACTCGAAGTTTTGATTTAAGAAAAATGTGTACATCTGAAACGGAAACGCACAATGCACATATGTAGAGAGAGAGTGCCTGTAATTTTTAGGGATTGTAAGCACCTTTTCGTTTTTATATCTCAGGTTTTGCAATCGTCGGGAAAAATGGGTTGCGGAGGATTTTTAACTGAGTGTTGAATTGCAGTCCATAAGTCATTTCATAAAAAAATATAGCCCGTTACGCATGATAAATCACGTTACAATCATCTATGATTAGTTATGTCAGCTTTTTGCAAATGGGCAAAATATTGACATGTTTGACTCGGGCAAATATCCCACCGCAAGTTCACTTGAGAATTTAATGAGCGTTTGTTATTCTCTTTAAAAGCTTTGCTTCCATAGCTCATTTGCATCTTTAACATGTTTCAAACATGCATATCCATTTTAAAAACATGTGTGGCTGAAATCACTCTCTTGCAAAATTCCAAGCTATTAGGGTTAAACTAGTGGAATTTCCCAAAATTGGATAACAAAACTTTTGTGTTCATTTGTGTTGGGCGGATAAATTTTCTTTATTTATATTTTTTATTGTTTTAAATTTTTTCCGTACATCAACTATAAAATTTTCGTTTTTTTGTAAGCTTTTCGCCTTGTTCGTTTTCGGGATGAAGGGAGAGCGAAAAGTAAAAGTTTTGATTTAAGAAAAAAGTGTAGATCTAAAATGGAAAAGCACAATGCAAAATTGTAGGGAGAGATAATTCCAAAGAGTGTCTGTAATTTTTAGGGATTGTATGCTAGTTTTAGTTTTTATATCTCAGTTTTTGCAATCGTCGGGAAAAACTGGTGGCAGAGGATTTTTGACTGAGTGTTGAATTGCAATCCATAAGTCATTTCATACAAAAATATAGCCCGTTACGCATGATAAATCACTTTACAATCATCTATGATTGTTAGATCACATTTTTGAAAATGGGCAAAATAATGACTTGTTAGACTCTGGTAAATATCCCACCGCACGTTCACTTGAGAATTTAATGAGCGTTTGTTATCCTCGTTAAAAGCTTTGGATCCATAAGTCATTTGAATCTTTAACATGTTTGAAGTGTGCATATCCATTTTTAAAACATGTGTAGAAAAAATCTCCTTCATGTAAAATTCCAAGCTTAATAGGGTTGGACTAATGGAATTTCCCAAACTTGGATAACAAAACTTTTGTGTTCATTTGTGGTGTGTGAATAGATATTTTTTATGTACATTAGTTGTTATTTTAAGTATTTTCCACACATCAACTATAACATTTTTATTTTGTTGTGATCTTTTTTGCCTTTTTTGTTTACGGGAATGAAAGGGGGAGCGAAAACTCAAAGTTCTGATTTAAGAAAAAAGTGTACATCTAAAATGGAAATGCACAATGCACAAATGTAGAGAGAGATATTTCCAAAGAGTGTCTGTATGTTTTAGGGATCGTATGCACTCTTTCGTTTTTATATCTAAGGTTTTGCAATCGTCGGGAAACGGGGGAGGCGGGATATTTTTAACTGAGTGTTGAATTGCAATCCATAAGTCATTTCACACCAAAATATAGCCCGTTACGCACGACAAATCACTTTACAATGTTCTGTCATTGTTAGCTCAACTTTTTGAATATGGGCAAAATAATGGCTTGTTTGACTCGGGCAAATCTCCCACCGCACGTTCACTTGAGAATTTAATGAGCGTTTGTTATTCTCTTTAAAAGCTTTGGATCCATAGGTCATTTGAATCTTTAACATGTTTCTGGCATGCATACCCATTTTTAAAACATGTGTAGAAAAAATCTGCTTCATGTAAAATTCCATGATATTAGTTTTGGACTAGTGGAATTTCCCAAACTTGGATAACAAAACTTTTGTGTTCATTTGTGGAGTGTGAATAAATTTTCTTCATTTACTTTTTTTTTATTGTTTTAAACCTTTTCCGTACATCAACTATGAAATTTTCAGTTTGCTGTGATCTATTTGCCTTTTTTGTTTACGGGATGAAGGGAGAGCGAAAAACTCGAAGTTTTGATTTAAGAAAAATGTGTACATCTGAAACGGAAACGCACAATGCACATATGTAGAGAGAGAGTGCCTGTAATTTTTAGGGATTGTAAGCACCTTTTCGTTTTTATATCTCAGGTTTTGCAATCGTCGGGAAAAATGGGTTGCGGAGGATTTTTAACTGAGTGTTGAATTGCAGTCCATAAGTCATTTCATAAAAAAATATAGCCCGTTACGCATGATAAATCACGTTACAATCATCTATGATTAGTTATGTCAGCTTTTTGCAAATGGGCAAAATATTGACATGTTTGACTCGGGCAAATATCCCACCGCAAGTTCACTTGAGAATTTAATGAGCGTTTGTTATTCTCTTTAAAAGCTTTGCTTCCATAGCTCATTTGCATCTTTAACATGTTTCAAACATGCATATCCATTTTAAAAACATGTGTGGCTGAAATCACTCTCTTGCAAAATTCCAAGCTATTAGGGTTAAACTAGTGGAATTTCCCAAAATTGGATAACAAAACTTTTGTGTTCATTTGTGTTGGGCGGATAAATTTTCTTTATTTATATTTTTTATTGTTTTAAATTTTTTCCGTACATCAACTATAAAATTTTCGTTTTTTTGTAAGCTTTTCGCCTTGTTCGTTTTCGGGATGAAGGGAGAGCGAAAAGTAAAAGTTTTGATTTAAGAAAAAAGTGTAGATCTAAAATGGAAAAGCACAATGCAAAATTGTAGGGAGAGATAATTCCAAAGAGTGTCTGTAATTTTTAGGGATTGTATGCTAGTTTTAGTTTTTATATCTCAGTTTTTGCAATCGTCGGGAAAAACTGGTGGCAGAGGATTTTTGACTGAGTGTTGAATTGCAATCCATAAGTCATTTCATACAAAAATATAGCCCGTTACGCATGATAAATCACTTTACAATCATCTATGATTGTTAGATCACATTTTTGAAAATGGGCAAAATAATGACTTGTTAGACTCTGGTAAATATCCCACCGCACGTTCACTTGAGAATTTAATGAGCGTTTGTTATCCTCGTTAAAAGCTTTGGATCCATAAGTCATTTGAATCTTTAACATGTTTGAAGTGTGCATATCCATTTTTAAAACATGTGTAGAAAAAATCTCCTTCATGTAAAATTCCAAGCTTAATAGGGTTGGACTAATGGAATTTCCCAAACTTGGATAACAAAACTTTTGTGTTCATTTGTGGTGTGTGAATAGATATTTTTTATGTACATTAGTTGTTATTTTAAGTATTTTCCACACATCAACTATAACATTTTTATTTTGTTGTGATCTTTTTTGCCTTTTTTGTTTACGGGAATGAAAGGGGGAGCGAAAACTCAAAGTTCTGATTTAAGAAAAAAGTGTACATCTAAAATGGAAATGCACAATGCACAAATGTAGAGAGAGATATTTCCAAAGAGTGTCTGTATGTTTTAGGGATCGTATGCACTCTTTCGTTTTTATATCTAAGGTTTTGCAATCGTCGGGAAACGGGGGAGGCGGGATATTTTTAACTGAGTGTTGAATTGCAATCCATAAGTCATTTCACACCAAAATATAGCCCGTTACGCACGACAAATCACTTTACAATGTTCTGTCATTGTTAGCTCAACTTTTTGAATATGGGCAAAATAATGGCTTGTTTGACTCGGGCAAATCTCCCACCGCACGTTCACTTGAGAATTTAATGAGCGTTTGTTATTCTCTTTAAAAGCTTTGGATCCATAGGTCATTTGAATCTTTAACATGTTTCTGGCATGCATACCCATTTTTAAAACATGTGTAGAAAAAATCTGCTTCATGTAAAATTCCATGATATTAGTTTTGGACTAGTGGAATTTCCCAAACTTGGATAACAAAACTTTTGTGTTCATTTGTGGAGTGTGAATAAATTTTCTTCATTTACTTTTTTTTTATTGTTTTAAACCTTTTCCGTACATCAACTATGAAATTTTCAGTTTGCTGTGATCTATTTGCCTTTTTTGTTTACGGGATGAAGGGAGAGCGAAAAACTCGAAGTTTTGATTTAAGAAAAATGTGTACATCTGAAACGGAAACGCACAATGCACATATGTAGAGAGAGAGTGCCTGTAATTTTTAGGGATTGTAAGCACCTTTTCGTTTTTATATCTCAGGTTTTGCAATCGTCGGGAAAAATGGGTTGCGGAGGATTTTTAACTGAGTGTTGAATTGCAGTCCATAAGTCATTTCATAAAAAAATATAGCCCGTTACGCATGATAAATCACGTTACAATCATCTATGATTAGTTATGTCAGCTTTTTGCAAATGGGCAAAATATTGACATGTTTGACTCGGGCAAATATCCCACCGCAAGTTCACTTGAGAATTTAATGAGCGTTTGTTATTCTCTTTAAAAGCTTTGCTTCCATAGCTCATTTGCATCTTTAACATGTTTCAAACATGCATATCCATTTTAAAAACATGTGTGGCTGAAATCACTCTCTTGCAAAATTCCAAGCTATTAGGGTTAAACTAGTGGAATTTCCCAAAATTGGATAACAAAACTTTTGTGTTCATTTGTGTTGGGCGGATAAATTTTCTTTATTTATATTTTTTATTGTTTTAAATTTTTTCCGTACATCAACTATAAAATTTTCGTTTTTTTGTAAGCTTTTCGCCTTGTTCGTTTTCGGGATGAAGGGAGAGCGAAAAGTAAAAGTTTTGATTTAAGAAAAAAGTGTAGATCTAAAATGGAAAAGCACAATGCAAAATTGTAGGGAGAGATAATTCCAAAGAGTGTCTGTAATTTTTAGGGATTGTATGCTAGTTTTAGTTTTTATATCTCAGTTTTTGCAATCGTCGGGAAAAACTGGTGGCAGAGGATTTTTGACTGAGTGTTGAATTGCAATCCATAAGTCATTTCATACAAAAATATAGCCCGTTACGCATGATAAATCACTTTACAATCATCTATGATTGTTAGATCACATTTTTGAAAATGGGCAAAATAATGACTTGTTAGACTCTGGTAAATATCCCACCGCACGTTCACTTGAGAATTTAATGAGCGTTTGTTATCCTCGTTAAAAGCTTTGGATCCATAAGTCATTTGAATCTTTAACATGTTTGAAGTGTGCATATCCATTTTTAAAACATGTGTAGAAAAAATCTCCTTCATGTAAAATTCCAAGCTTAATAGGGTTGGACTAATGGAATTTCCCAAACTTGGATAACAAAACTTTTGTGTTCATTTGTGGTGTGTGAATAGATATTTTTTATGTACATTAGTTGTTATTTTAAGTATTTTCCACACATCAACTATAACATTTTTATTTTGTTGTGATCTTTTTTGCCTTTTTTGTTTACGGGAATGAAAGGGGGAGCGAAAACTCAAAGTTCTGATTTAAGAAAAAAGTGTACATCTAAAATGGAAATGCACAATGCACAAATGTAGAGAGAGATATTTCCAAAGAGTGTCTGTATGTTTTAGGGATCGTATGCACTCTTTCGTTTTTATATCTAAGGTTTTGCAATCGTCGGGAAACGGGGGAGGCGGGATATTTTTAACTGAGTGTTGAATTGCAATCCATAAGTCATTTCACACCAAAATATAGCCCGTTACGCACGACAAATCACTTTACAATGTTCTGTCATTGTTAGCTCAACTTTTTGAATATGGGCAAAATAATGGCTTGTTTGACTCGGGCAAATCTCCCACCGCACGTTCACTTGAGAATTTAATGAGCGTTTGTTATTCTCTTTAAAAGCTTTGGATCCATAGGTCATTTGAATCTTTAACATGTTTCTGGCATGCATACCCATTTTTAAAACATGTGTAGAAAAAATCTGCTTCATGTAAAATTCCATGATATTAGTTTTGGACTAGTGGAATTTCCCAAACTTGGATAACAAAACTTTTGTGTTCATTTGTGGAGTGTGAATAAATTTTCTTCATTTACTTTTTTTTTATTGTTTTAAACCTTTTCCGTACATCAACTATGAAATTTTCAGTTTGCTGTGATCTATTTGCCTTTTTTGTTTACGGGATGAAGGGAGAGCGAAAAACTCGAAGTTTTGATTTAAGAAAAATGTGTACATCTGAAACGGAAACGCACAATGCACATATGTAGAGAGAGAGTGCCTGTAATTTTTAGGGATTGTAAGCACCTTTTCGTTTTTATATCTCAGGTTTTGCAATCGTCGGGAAAAATGGGTTGCGGAGGATTTTTAACTGAGTGTTGAATTGCAGTCCATAAGTCATTTCATAAAAAAATATAGCCCGTTACGCATGATAAATCACGTTACAATCATCTATGATTAGTTATGTCAGCTTTTTGCAAATGGGCAAAATATTGACATGTTTGACTCGGGCAAATATCCCACCGCAAGTTCACTTGAGAATTTAATGAGCGTTTGTTATTCTCTTTAAAAGCTTTGCTTCCATAGCTCATTTGCATCTTTAACATGTTTCAAACATGCATATCCATTTTAAAAACATGTGTGGCTGAAATCACTCTCTTGCAAAATTCCAAGCTATTAGGGTTAAACTAGTGGAATTTCCCAAAATTGGATAACAAAACTTTTGTGTTCATTTGTGTTGGGCGGATAAATTTTCTTTATTTATATTTTTTATTGTTTTAAATTTTTTCCGTACATCAACTATAAAATTTTCGTTTTTTTGTAAGCTTTTCGCCTTGTTCGTTTTCGGGATGAAGGGAGAGCGAAAAGTAAAAGTTTTGATTTAAGAAAAAAGTGTAGATCTAAAATGGAAAAGCACAATGCAAAATTGTAGGGAGAGATAATTCCAAAGAGTGTCTGTAATTTTTAGGGATTGTATGCTAGTTTTAGTTTTTATATCTCAGTTTTTGCAATCGTCGGGAAAAACTGGTGGCAGAGGATTTTTGACTGAGTGTTGAATTGCAATCCATAAGTCATTTCATACAAAAATATAGCCCGTTACGCATGATAAATCACTTTACAATCATCTATGATTGTTAGATCACATTTTTGAAAATGGGCAAAATAATGACTTGTTAGACTCTGGTAAATATCCCACCGCACGTTCACTTGAGAATTTAATGAGCGTTTGTTATCCTCGTTAAAAGCTTTGGATCCATAAGTCATTTGAATCTTTAACATGTTTGAAGTGTGCATATCCATTTTTAAAACATGTGTAGAAAAAATCTCCTTCATGTAAAATTCCAAGCTTAATAGGGTTGGACTAATGGAATTTCCCAAACTTGGATAACAAAACTTTTGTGTTCATTTGTGGTGTGTGAATAGATATTTTTTATGTACATTAGTTGTTATTTTAAGTATTTTCCACACATCAACTATAACATTTTTATTTTGTTGTGATCTTTTTTGCCTTTTTTGTTTACGGGAATGAAAGGGGGAGCGAAAACTCAAAGTTCTGATTTAAGAAAAAAGTGTACATCTAAAATGGAAATGCACAATGCACAAATGTAGAGAGAGATATTTCCAAAGAGTGTCTGTATGTTTTAGGGATCGTATGCACTCTTTCGTTTTTATATCTAAGGTTTTGCAATCGTCGGGAAACGGGGGAGGCGGGATATTTTTAACTGAGTGTTGAATTGCAATCCATAAGTCATTTCACACCAAAATATAGCCCGTTACGCACGACAAATCACTTTACAATGTTCTGTCATTGTTAGCTCAACTTTTTGAATATGGGCAAAATAATGGCTTGTTTGACTCGGGCAAATCTCCCACCGCACGTTCACTTGAGAATTTAATGAGCGTTTGTTATTCTCTTTAAAAGCTTTGGATCCATAGGTCATTTGAATCTTTAACATGTTTCTGGCATGCATACCCATTTTTAAAACATGTGTAGAAAAAATCTGCTTCATGTAAAATTCCATGATATTAGTTTTGGACTAGTGGAATTTCCCAAACTTGGATAACAAAACTTTTGTGTTCATTTGTGGAGTGTGAATAAATTTTCTTCATTTACTTTTTTTTTATTGTTTTAAACCTTTTCCGTACATCAACTATGAAATTTTCAGTTTGCTGTGATCTATTTGCCTTTTTTGTTTACGGGATGAAGGGAGAGCGAAAAACTCGAAGTTTTGATTTAAGAAAAATGTGTACATCTGAAACGGAAACGCACAATGCACATATGTAGAGAGAGAGTGCCTGTAATTTTTAGGGATTGTAAGCACCTTTTCGTTTTTATATCTCAGGTTTTGCAATCGTCGGGAAAAATGGGTTGCGGAGGATTTTTAACTGAGTGTTGAATTGCAGTCCATAAGTCATTTCATAAAAAAATATAGCCCGTTACGCATGATAAATCACGTTACAATCATCTATGATTAGTTATGTCAGCTTTTTGCAAATGGGCAAAATATTGACATGTTTGACTCGGGCAAATATCCCACCGCAAGTTCACTTGAGAATTTAATGAGCGTTTGTTATTCTCTTTAAAAGCTTTGCTTCCATAGCTCATTTGCATCTTTAACATGTTTCAAACATGCATATCCATTTTAAAAACATGTGTGGCTGAAATCACTCTCTTGCAAAATTCCAAGCTATTAGGGTTAAACTAGTGGAATTTCCCAAAATTGGATAACAAAACTTTTGTGTTCATTTGTGTTGGGCGGATAAATTTTCTTTATTTATATTTTTTATTGTTTTAAATTTTTTCCGTACATCAACTATAAAATTTTCGTTTTTTTGTAAGCTTTTCGCCTTGTTCGTTTTCGGGATGAAGGGAGAGCGAAAAGTAAAAGTTTTGATTTAAGAAAAAAGTGTAGATCTAAAATGGAAAAGCACAATGCAAAATTGTAGGGAGAGATAATTCCAAAGAGTGTCTGTAATTTTTAGGGATTGTATGCTAGTTTTAGTTTTTATATCTCAGTTTTTGCAATCGTCGGGAAAAACTGGTGGCAGAGGATTTTTGACTGAGTGTTGAATTGCAATCCATAAGTCATTTCATACAAAAATATAGCCCGTTACGCATGATAAATCACTTTACAATCATCTATGATTGTTAGATCACATTTTTGAAAATGGGCAAAATAATGACTTGTTAGACTCTGGTAAATATCCCACCGCACGTTCACTTGAGAATTTAATGAGCGTTTGTTATCCTCGTTAAAAGCTTTGGATCCATAAGTCATTTGAATCTTTAACATGTTTGAAGTGTGCATATCCATTTTTAAAACATGTGTAGAAAAAATCTCCTTCATGTAAAATTCCAAGCTTAATAGGGTTGGACTAATGGAATTTCCCAAACTTGGATAACAAAACTTTTGTGTTCATTTGTGGTGTGTGAATAGATATTTTTTATGTACATTAGTTGTTATTTTAAGTATTTTCCACACATCAACTATAACATTTTTATTTTGTTGTGATCTTTTTTGCCTTTTTTGTTTACGGGAATGAAAGGGGGAGCGAAAACTCAAAGTTCTGATTTAAGAAAAAAGTGTACATCTAAAATGGAAATGCACAATGCACAAATGTAGAGAGAGATATTTCCAAAGAGTGTCTGTATGTTTTAGGGATCGTATGCACTCTTTCGTTTTTATATCTAAGGTTTTGCAATCGTCGGGAAACGGGGGAGGCGGGATATTTTTAACTGAGTGTTGAATTGCAATCCATAAGTCATTTCACACCAAAATATAGCCCGTTACGCACGACAAATCACTTTACAATGTTCTGTCATTGTTAGCTCAACTTTTTGAATATGGGCAAAATAATGGCTTGTTTGACTCGGGCAAATCTCCCACCGCACGTTCACTTGAGAATTTAATGAGCGTTTGTTATTCTCTTTAAAAGCTTTGGATCCATAGGTCATTTGAATCTTTAACATGTTTCTGGCATGCATACCCATTTTTAAAACATGTGTAGAAAAAATCTGCTTCATGTAAAATTCCATGATATTAGTTTTGGACTAGTGGAATTTCCCAAACTTGGATAACAAAACTTTTGTGTTCATTTGTGGAGTGTGAATAAATTTTCTTCATTTACTTTTTTTTTATTGTTTTAAACCTTTTCCGTACATCAACTATGAAATTTTCAGTTTGCTGTGATCTATTTGCCTTTTTTGTTTACGGGATGAAGGGAGAGCGAAAAACTCGAAGTTTTGATTTAAGAAAAATGTGTACATCTGAAACGGAAACGCACAATGCACATATGTAGAGAGAGAGTGCCTGTAATTTTTAGGGATTGTAAGCACCTTTTCGTTTTTATATCTCAGGTTTTGCAATCGTCGGGAAAAATGGGTTGCGGAGGATTTTTAACTGAGTGTTGAATTGCAGTCCATAAGTCATTTCATAAAAAAATATAGCCCGTTACGCATGATAAATCACGTTACAATCATCTATGATTAGTTATGTCAGCTTTTTGCAAATGGGCAAAATATTGACATGTTTGACTCGGGCAAATATCCCACCGCAAGTTCACTTGAGAATTTAATGAGCGTTTGTTATTCTCTTTAAAAGCTTTGCTTCCATAGCTCATTTGCATCTTTAACATGTTTCAAACATGCATATCCATTTTAAAAACATGTGTGGCTGAAATCACTCTCTTGCAAAATTCCAAGCTATTAGGGTTAAACTAGTGGAATTTCCCAAAATTGGATAACAAAACTTTTGTGTTCATTTGTGTTGGGCGGATAAATTTTCTTTATTTATATTTTTTATTGTTTTAAATTTTTTCCGTACATCAACTATAAAATTTTCGTTTTTTTGTAAGCTTTTCGCCTTGTTCGTTTTCGGGATGAAGGGAGAGCGAAAAGTAAAAGTTTTGATTTAAGAAAAAAGTGTAGATCTAAAATGGAAAAGTACAATGCAAAATTGTAGGGAGAGATAATTCCAAAGAGTGTCTGTAATTTTTAGGGATTGTATGCTAGTTTTAGTTTTTATATCTCAGTTTTTGCAATCGTCGGGAAAAACTGGTGGCAGAGGATTTTTGACTGAGTGTTGAATTGCAATCCATAAGTCATTTCATACAAAAATATAGCCCGTTACGCATGATAAATCACTTTACAATCATCTATGATTGTTAGATCACATTTTTGAAAATGGGCAAAATAATGACTTGTTAGACTCTGGTAAATATCCCACCGCACGTTCACTTGAGAATTTAATGAGCGTTTGTTATCCTCGTTAAAAGCTTTGGATCCATAAGTCATTTGAATCTTTAACATGTTTGAAGTGTGCATATCCATTTTTAAAACATGTGTAGAAAAAATCTCCTTCATGTAAAATTCCAAGCTTAATAGGGTTGGACTAATGGAATTTCCCAAACTTGGATAACAAAACTTTTGTGTTCATTTGTGGTGTGTGAATAGATATTTTTTATGTACATTAGTTGTTATTTTAAGTATTTTCCACACATCAACTATAACATTTTTATTTTGTTGTGATCTTTTTTGCCTTTTTTGTTTACGGGAATGAAAGGGGGAGCGAAAACTCAAAGTTCTGATTTAAGAAAAAAGTGTACATCTAAAATGGAAATGCACAATGCACAAATGTAGAGAGAGATATTTCCAAAGAGTGTCTGTATGTTTTAGGGATCGTATGCACTCTTTCGTTTTTATATCTAAGGTTTTGCAATCGTCGGGAAACGGGGGAGGCGGGATATTTTTAACTGAGTGTTGAATTGCAATCCATAAGTCATTTCACACCAAAATATAGCCCGTTACGCACGACAAATCACTTTACAATGTTCTGTCATTGTTAGCTCAACTTTTTGAATATGGGCAAAATAATGGCTTGTTTGACTCGGGCAAATCTCCCACCGCACGTTCACTTGAGAATTTAATGAGCGTTTGTTATTCTCTTTAAAAGCTTTGGATCCATAGGTCATTTGAATCTTTAACATGTTTCTGGCATGCATACCCATTTTTAAAACATGTGTAGAAAAAATCTGCTTCATGTAAAATTCCATGATATTAGTTTTGGACTAGTGGAATTTCCCAAACTTGGATAACAAAACTTTTGTGTTCATTTGTGGAGTGTGAATAAATTTTCTTCATTTACTTTTTTTTTATTGTTTTAAACCTTTTCCGTACATCAACTATGAAATTTTCAGTTTGCTGTGATCTATTTGCCTTTTTTGTTTACGGGATGAAGGGAGAGCGAAAAACTCGAAGTTTTGATTTAAGAAAAATGTGTACATCTGAAACGGAAACGCACAATGCACATATGTAGAGAGAGAGTGCCTGTAATTTTTAGGGATTGTAAGCACCTTTTCGTTTTTATATCTCAGGTTTTGCAATCGTCGGGAAAAATGGGTTGCGGAGGATTTTTAACTGAGTGTTGAATTGCAGTCCATAAGTCATTTCATAAAAAAATATAGCCCGTTACGCATGATAAATCACGTTACAATCATCTATGATTAGTTATGTCAGCTTTTTGCAAATGGGCAAAATATTGACATGTTTGACTCGGGCAAATATCCCACCGCAAGTTCACTTGAGAATTTAATGAGCGTTTGTTATTCTCTTTAAAAGCTTTGCTTCCATAGCTCATTTGCATCTTTAACATGTTTCAAACATGCATATCCATTTTAAAAACATGTGTGGCTGAAATCACTCTCTTGCAAAATTCCAAGCTATTAGGGTTAAACTAGTGGAATTTCCCAAAATTGGATAACAAAACTTTTGTGTTCATTTGTGTTGGGCGGATAAATTTTCTTTATTTATATTTTTTATTGTTTTAAATTTTTTCCGTACATCAACTATAAAATTTTCGTTTTTTTGTAAGCTTTTCGCCTTGTTCGTTTTCGGGATGAAGGGAGAGCGAAAAGTAAAAGTTTTGATTTAAGAAAAAAGTGTAGATCTAAAATGGAAAAGCACAATGCAAAATTGTAGGGAGAGATAATTCCAAAGAGTGTCTGTAATTTTTAGGGATTGTATGCTAGTTTTAGTTTTTATATCTCAGTTTTTGCAATCGTCGGGAAAAACTGGTGGCAGAGGATTTTTGACTGAGTGTTGAATTGCAATCCATAAGTCATTTCATACAAAAATATAGCCCGTTACGCATGATAAATCACTTTACAATCATCTATGATTGTTAGATCACATTTTTGAAAATGGGCAAAATAATGACTTGTTAGACTCTGGTAAATATCCCACCGCACGTTCACTTGAGAATTTAATGAGCGTTTGTTATCCTCGTTAAAAGCTTTGGATCCATAAGTCATTTGAATCTTTAACATGTTTGAAGTGTGCATATCCATTTTTAAAACATGTGTAGAAAAAATCTCCTTCATGTAAAATTCCAAGCTTAATAGGGTTGGACTAATGGAATTTCCCAAACTTGGATAACAAAACTTTTGTGTTCATTTGTGGTGTGTGAATAGATATTTTTTATGTACATTAGTTGTTATTTTAAGTATTTTCCACACATCAACTATAACATTTTTATTTTGTTGTGATCTTTTTTGCCTTTTTTGTTTACGGGAATGAAAGGGGGAGCGAAAACTCAAAGTTCTGATTTAAGAAAAAAGTGTACATCTAAAATGGAAATGCACAATGCACAAATGTAGAGAGAGATATTTCCAAAGAGTGTCTGTATGTTTTAGGGATCGTATGCACTCTTTCGTTTTTATATCTAAGGTTTTGCAATCGTCGGGAAACGGGGGAGGCGGGATATTTTTAACTGAGTGTTGAATTGCAATCCATAAGTCATTTCACACCAAAATATAGCCCGTTACGCACGACAAATCACTTTACAATGTTCTGTCATTGTTAGCTCAACTTTTTGAATATGGGCAAAATAATGGCTTGTTTGACTCGGGCAAATCTCCCACCGCACGTTCACTTGAGAATTTAATGAGCGTTTGTTATTCTCTTTAAAAGCTTTGGATCCATAGGTCATTTGAATCTTTAACATGTTTCTGGCATGCATACCCATTTTTAAAACATGTGTAGAAAAAATCTGCTTCATGTAAAATTCCATGATATTAGTTTTGGACTAGTGGAATTTCCCAAACTTGGATAACAAAACTTTTGTGTTCATTTGTGGAGTGTGAATAAATTTTCTTCATTTACTTTTTTTTTATTGTTTTAAACCTTTTCCGTACATCAACTATGAAATTTTCAGTTTGCTGTGATCTATTTGCCTTTTTTGTTTACGGGATGAAGGGAGAGCGAAAAACTCGAAGTTTTGATTTAAGAAAAATGTGTACATCTGAAACGGAAACGCACAATGCACATATGTAGAGAGAGAGTGCCTGTAATTTTTAGGGATTGTAAGCACCTTTTCGTTTTTATATCTCAGGTTTTGCAATCGTCGGGAAAAATGGGTTGCGGAGGATTTTTAACTGAGTGTTGAATTGCAGTCCATAAGTCATTTCATAAAAAAATATAGCCCGTTACGCATGATAAATCACGTTACAATCATCTATGATTAGTTATGTCAGCTTTTTGCAAATGGGCAAAATATTGACATGTTTGACTCGGGCAAATATCCCACCGCAAGTTCACTTGAGAATTTAATGAGCGTTTGTTATTCTCTTTAAAAGCTTTGCTTCCATAGCTCATTTGCATCTTTAACATGTTTCAAACATGCATATCCATTTTAAAAACATGTGTGGCTGAAATCACTCTCTTGCAAAATTCCAAGCTATTAGGGTTAAACTAGTGGAATTTCCCAAAATTGGATAACAAAACTTTTGTGTTCATTTGTGTTGGGCGGATAAATTTTCTTTATTTATATTTTTTATTGTTTTAAATTTTTTCCGTACATCAACTATAAAATTTTCGTTTTTTTGTAAGCTTTTCGCCTTGTTCGTTTTCGGGATGAAGGGAGAGCGAAAAGTAAAAGTTTTGATTTAAGAAAAAAGTGTAGATCTAAAATGGAAAAGCACAATGCAAAATTGTAGGGAGAGATAATTCCAAAGAGTGTCTGTAATTTTTAGGGATTGTATGCTAGTTTTAGTTTTTATATCT
The DNA here is from genome assembly GCF_029961685.1 of Aristolochia californica. Classification (NCBI taxonomy): domain Eukaryota; kingdom Viridiplantae; phylum Streptophyta; class Magnoliopsida; order Piperales; family Aristolochiaceae; genus Aristolochia; species Aristolochia californica. The sequence goes on along the minus strand of NW_027181822.1, from coordinate 24,466 downwards.
CAGTTTTTGCAATCGTCGGGAAAAACTGGTGGCAGAGGATTTTTGACTGAGTGTTGAATTGCAATCCATAAGTCATTTCATACAAAAATATAGCCCGTTACGCATGATAAATCACTTTACAATCATCTATGATTGTTAGATCACATTTTTGAAAATGGGCAAAATAATGACTTGTTAGACTCTGGTAAATATCCCACCGCACGTTCACTTGAGAATTTAATGAGCGTTTGTTATCCTCGTTAAAAGCTTTGGATCCATAAGTCATTTGAATCTTTAACATGTTTGAAGTGTGCATATCCATTTTTAAAACATGTGTAGAAAAAATCTCCTTCATGTAAAATTCCAAGCTTAATAGGGTTGGACTAATGGAATTTCCCAAACTTGGATAACAAAACTTTTGTGTTCATTTGTGGTGTGTGAATAGATATTTTTTATGTACATTAGTTGTTATTTTAAGTATTTTCCACACATCAACTATAACATTTTTATTTTGTTGTGATCTTTTTTGCCTTTTTTGTTTACGGGAATGAAAGGGGGAGCGAAAACTCAAAGTTCTGATTTAAGAAAAAAGTGTACATCTAAAATGGAAATGCACAATGCACAAATGTAGAGAGAGATATTTCCAAAGAGTGTCTGTATGTTTTAGGGATCGTATGCACTCTTTCGTTTTTATATCTAAGGTTTTGCAATCGTCGGGAAACGGGGGAGGCGGGATATTTTTAACTGAGTGTTGAATTGCAATCCATAAGTCATTTCACACCAAAATATAGCCCGTTACGCACGACAAATCACTTTACAATGTTCTGTCATTGTTAGCTCAACTTTTTGAATATGGGCAAAATAATGGCTTGTTTGACTCGGGCAAATCTCCCACCGCACGTTCACTTGAGAATTTAATGAGCGTTTGTTATTCTCTTTAAAAGCTTTGGATCCATAGGTCATTTGAATCTTTAACATGTTTCTGGCATGCATACCCATTTTTAAAACATGTGTAGAAAAAATCTGCTTCATGTAAAATTCCATGATATTAGTTTTGGACTAGTGGAATTTCCCAAACTTGGATAACAAAACTTTTGTGTTCATTTGTGGAGTGTGAATAAATTTTCTTCATTTACTTTTTTTTTATTGTTTTAAACCTTTTCCGTACATCAACTATGAAATTTTCAGTTTGCTGTGATCTATTTGCCTTTTTTGTTTACGGGATGAAGGGAGAGCGAAAAACTCGAAGTTTTGATTTAAGAAAAATGTGTACATCTGAAACGGAAACGCACAATGCACATATGTAGAGAGAGAGTGCCTGTAATTTTTAGGGATTGTAAGCACCTTTTCGTTTTTATATCTCAGGTTTTGCAATCGTCGGGAAAAATGGGTTGCGGAGGATTTTTAACTGAGTGTTGAATTGCAGTCCATAAGTCATTTCATAAAAAAATATAGCCCGTTACGCATGATAAATCACGTTACAATCATCTATGATTAGTTATGTCAGCTTTTTGCAAATGGGCAAAATATTGACATGTTTGACTCGGGCAAATATCCCACCGCAAGTTCACTTGAGAATTTAATGAGCGTTTGTTATTCTCTTTAAAAGCTTTGCTTCCATAGCTCATTTGCATCTTTAACATGTTTCAAACATGCATATCCATTTTAAAAACATGTGTGGCTGAAATCACTCTCTTGCAAAATTCCAAGCTATTAGGGTTAAACTAGTGGAATTTCCCAAAATTGGATAACAAAACTTTTGTGTTCATTTGTGTTGGGCGGATAAATTTTCTTTATTTATATTTTTTATTGTTTTAAATTTTTTCCGTACATCAACTATAAAATTTTCGTTTTTTTGTAAGCTTTTCGCCTTGTTCGTTTTCGGGATGAAGGGAGAGCGAAAAGTAAAAGTTTTGATTTAAGAAAAAAGTGTAGATCTAAAATGGAAAAGCACAATGCAAAATTGTAGGGAGAGATAATTCCAAAGAGTGTCTGTAATTTTTAGGGATTGTATGCTAGTTTTAGTTTTTATATCTCAGTTTTTGCAATCGTCGGGAAAAACTGGTGGCAGAGGATTTTTGACTGAGTGTTGAATTGCAATCCATAAGTCATTTCATACAAAAATATAGCCCGTTACGCATGATAAATCACTTTACAATCATCTATGATTGTTAGATCACATTTTTGAAAATGGGCAAAATAATGACTTGTTAGACTCTGGTAAATATCCCACCGCACGTTCACTTGAGAATTTAATGAGCGTTTGTTATCCTCGTTAAAAGCTTTGGATCCATAAGTCATTTGAATCTTTAACATGTTTGAAGTGTGCATATCCATTTTTAAAACATGTGTAGAAAAAATCTCCTTCATGTAAAATTCCAAGCTTAATAGGGTTGGACTAATGGAATTTCCCAAACTTGGATAACAAAACTTTTGTGTTCATTTGTGGTGTGTGAATAGATATTTTTTATGTACATTAGTTGTTATTTTAAGTATTTTCCACACATCAACTATAACATTTTTATTTTGTTGTGATCTTTTTTGCCTTTTTTGTTTACGGGAATGAAAGGGGGAGCGAAAACTCAAAGTTCTGATTTAAGAAAAAAGTGTACATCTAAAATGGAAATGCACAATGCACAAATGTAGAGAGAGATATTTCCAAAGAGTGTCTGTATGTTTTAGGGATCGTATGCACTCTTTCGTTTTTATATCTAAGGTTTTGCAATCGTCGGGAAACGGGGGAGGCGGGATATTTTTAACTGAGTGTTGAATTGCAATCCATAAGTCATTTCACACCAAAATATAGCCCGTTACGCACGACAAATCACTTTACAATGTTCTGTCATTGTTAGCTCAACTTTTTGAATATGGGCAAAATAATGGCTTGTTTGACTCGGGCAAATCTCCCACCGCACGTTCACTTGAGAATTTAATGAGCGTTTGTTATTCTCTTTAAAAGCTTTGGATCCATAGGTCATTTGAATCTTTAACATGTTTCTGGCATGCATACCCATTTTTAAAACATGTGTAGAAAAAATCTGCTTCATGTAAAATTCCATGATATTAGTTTTGGACTAGTGGAATTTCCCAAACTTGGATAACAAAACTTTTGTGTTCATTTGTGGAGTGTGAATAAATTTTCTTCATTTACTTTTTTTTTATTGTTTTAAACCTTTTCCGTACATCAACTATGAAATTTTCAGTTTGCTGTGATCTATTTGCCTTTTTTGTTTACGGGATGAAGGGAGAGCGAAAAACTCGAAGTTTTGATTTAAGAAAAATGTGTACATCTGAAACGGAAACGCACAATGCACATATGTAGAGAGAGAGTGCCTGTAATTTTTAGGGATTGTAAGCACCTTTTCGTTTTTATATCTCAGGTTTTGCAATCGTCGGGAAAAATGGGTTGCGGAGGATTTTTAACTGAGTGTTGAATTGCAGTCCATAAGTCATTTCATAAAAAAATATAGCCCGTTACGCATGATAAATCACGTTACAATCATCTATGATTAGTTATGTCAGCTTTTTGCAAATGGGCAAAATATTGACATGTTTGACTCGGGCAAATATCCCACCGCAAGTTCACTTGAGAATTTAATGAGCGTTTGTTATTCTCTTTAAAAGCTTTGCTTCCATAGCTCATTTGCATCTTTAACATGTTTCAAACATGCATATCCATTTTAAAAACATGTGTGGCTGAAATCACTCTCTTGCAAAATTCCAAGCTATTAGGGTTAAACTAGTGGAATTTCCCAAAATTGGATAACAAAACTTTTGTGTTCATTTGTGTTGGGCGGATAAATTTTCTTTATTTATATTTTTTATTGTTTTAAATTTTTTCCGTACATCAACTATAAAATTTTCGTTTTTTTGTAAGCTTTTCGCCTTGTTCGTTTTCGGGATGAAGGGAGAGCGAAAAGTAAAAGTTTTGATTTAAGAAAAAAGTGTAGATCTAAAATGGAAAAGCACAATGCAAAATTGTAGGGAGAGATAATTCCAAAGAGTGTCTGTAATTTTTAGGGATTGTATGCTAGTTTTAGTTTTTATATCTCAGTTTTTGCAATCGTCGGGAAAAACTGGTGGCAGAGGATTTTTGACTGAGTGTTGAATTGCAATCCATAAGTCATTTCATACAAAAATATAGCCCGTTACGCATGATAAATCACTTTACAATCATCTATGATTGTTAGATCACATTTTTGAAAATGGGCAAAATAATGACTTGTTAGACTCTGGTAAATATCCCACCGCACGTTCACTTGAGAATTTAATGAGCGTTTGTTATCCTCGTTAAAAGCTTTGGATCCATAAGTCATTTGAATCTTTAACATGTTTGAAGTGTGCATATCCATTTTTAAAACATGTGTAGAAAAAATCTCCTTCATGTAAAATTCCAAGCTTAATAGGGTTGGACTAATGGAATTTCCCAAACTTGGATAACAAAACTTTTGTGTTCATTTGTGGTGTGTGAATAGATATTTTTTATGTACATTAGTTGTTATTTTAAGTATTTTCCACACATCAACTATAACATTTTTATTTTGTTGTGATCTTTTTTGCCTTTTTTGTTTACGGGAATGAAAGGGGGAGCGAAAACTCAAAGTTCTGATTTAAGAAAAAAGTGTACATCTAAAATGGAAATGCACAATGCACAAATGTAGAGAGAGATATTTCCAAAGAGTGTCTGTATGTTTTAGGGATCGTATGCACTCTTTCGTTTTTATATCTAAGGTTTTGCAATCGTCGGGAAACGGGGGAGGCGGGATATTTTTAACTGAGTGTTGAATTGCAATCCATAAGTCATTTCACACCAAAATATAGCCCGTTACGCACGACAAATCACTTTACAATGTTCTGTCATTGTTAGCTCAACTTTTTGAATATGGGCAAAATAATGGCTTGTTTGACTCGGGCAAATCTCCCACCGCACGTTCACTTGAGAATTTAATGAGCGTTTGTTATTCTCTTTAAAAGCTTTGGATCCATAGGTCATTTGAATCTTTAACATGTTTCTGGCATGCATACCCATTTTTAAAACATGTGTAGAAAAAATCTGCTTCATGTAAAATTCCATGATATTAGTTTTGGACTAGTGGAATTTCCCAAACTTGGATAACAAAACTTTTGTGTTCATTTGTGGAGTGTGAATAAATTTTCTTCATTTACTTTTTTTTTATTGTTTTAAACCTTTTCCGTACATCAACTATGAAATTTTCAGTTTGCTGTGATCTATTTGCCTTTTTTGTTTACGGGATGAAGGGAGAGCGAAAAACTCGAAGTTTTGATTTAAGAAAAATGTGTACATCTGAAACGGAAACGCACAATGCACATATGTAGAGAGAGAGTGCCTGTAATTTTTAGGGATTGTAAGCACCTTTTCGTTTTTATATCTCAGGTTTTGCAATCGTCGGGAAAAATGGGTTGCGGAGGATTTTTAACTGAGTGTTGAATTGCAGTCCATAAGTCATTTCATAAAAAAATATAGCCCGTTACGCATGATAAATCACGTTACAATCATCTATGATTAGTTATGTCAGCTTTTTGCAAATGGGCAAAATATTGACATGTTTGACTCGGGCAAATATCCCACCGCAAGTTCACTTGAGAATTTAATGAGCGTTTGTTATTCTCTTTAAAAGCTTTGCTTCCATAGCTCATTTGCATCTTTAACATGTTTCAAACATGCATATCCATTTTAAAAACATGTGTGGCTGAAATCACTCTCTTGCAAAATTCCAAGCTATTAGGGTTAAACTAGTGGAATTTCCCAAAATTGGATAACAAAACTTTTGTGTTCATTTGTGTTGGGCGGATAAATTTTCTTTATTTATATTTTTTATTGTTTTAAATTTTTTCCGTACATCAACTATAAAATTTTCGTTTTTTTGTAAGCTTTTCGCCTTGTTCGTTTTCGGGATGAAGGGAGAGCGAAAAGTAAAAGTTTTGATTTAAGAAAAAAGTGTAGATCTAAAATGGAAAAGCACAATGCAAAATTTTAGGGAGAGATAATTCCAAAGAGTGTCTGTAATTTTTAGGGATTGTATGCTAGTTTTAGTTTTTATATCTCAGTTTTTGCAATCGTCGGGAAAAACTGGTGGCAGAGGATTTTTGACTGAGTGTTGAATTGCAATCCATAAGTCATTTCATACAAAAATATAGCCCGTTACGCATGATAAATCACTTTACAATCATCTATGATTGTTAGATCACATTTTTGAAAATGGGCAAAATAATGACTTGTTAGACTCTGGTAAATATCCCACCGCACGTTCACTTGAGAATTTAATGAGCGTTTGTTATCCTCGTTAAAAGCTTTGGATCCATAAGTCATTTGAATCTTTAACATGTTTGAAGTGTGCATATCCATTTTTAAAACATGTGTAGAAAAAATCTCCTTCATGTAAAATTCCAAGCTTAATAGGGTTGGACTAATGGAATTTCCCAAACTTGGATAACAAAACTTTTGTGTTCATTTGTGGTGTGTGAATAGATATTTTTTATGTACATTAGTTGTTATTTTAAGTATTTTCCACACATCAACTATAACATTTTTATTTTGTTGTGATCTTTTTTGCCTTTTTTGTTTACGGGAATGAAAGGGGGAGCGAAAACTCAAAGTTCTGATTTAAGAAAAAAGTGTACATCTAAAATGGAAATGCACAATGCACAAATGTAGAGAGAGATATTTCCAAAGAGTGTCTGTATGTTTTAGGGATCGTATGCACTCTTTCGTTTTTATATCTAAGGTTTTGCAATCGTCGGGAAACGGGGGAGGCGGGATATTTTTAACTGAGTGTTGAATTGCAATCCATAAGTCATTTCACACCAAAATATAGCCCGTTACGCACGACAAATCACTTTACAATGTTCTGTCATTGTTAGCTCAACTTTTTGAATATGGGCAAAATAATGGCTTGTTTGACTCGGGCAAATCTCCCACCGCACGTTCACTTGAGAATTTAATGAGCGTTTGTTATTCTCTTTAAAAGCTTTGGATCCATAGGTCATTTGAATCTTTAACATGTTTCTGGCATGCATACCCATTTTTAAAACATGTGTAGAAAAAATCTGCTTCATGTAAAATTCCATGATATTAGTTTTGGACTAGTGGAATTTCCCAAACTTGGATAACAAAACTTTTGTGTTCATTTGTGGAGTGTGAATAAATTTTCTTCATTTACTTTTTTTTTATTGTTTTAAACCTTTTCCGTACATCAACTATGAAATTTTCAGTTTGCTGTGATCTATTTGCCTTTTTTGTTTACGGGATGAAGGGAGAGCGAAAAACTCGAAGTTTTGATTTAAGAAAAATGTGTACATCTGAAACGGAAACGCACAATGCACATATGTAGAGAGAGAGTGCCTGTAATTTTTAGGGATTGTAAGCACCTTTTCGTTTTTATATCTCAGGTTTTGCAATCGTCGGGAAAAATGGGTTGCGGAGGATTTTTAACTGAGTGTTGAATTGCAGTCCATAAGTCATTTCATAAAAAAATATAGCCCGTTACGCATGATAAATCACGTTACAATCATCTATGATTAGTTATGTCAGCTTTTTGCAAATGGGCAAAATATTGACATGTTTGACTCGGGCAAATATCCCACCGCAAGTTCACTTGAGAATTTAATGAGCGTTTGTTATTCTCTTTAAAAGCTTTGCTTCCATAGCTCATTTGCATCTTTAACATGTTTCAAACATGCATATCCATTTTAAAAACATGTGTGGCTGAAATCACTCTCTTGCAAAATTCCAAGCTATTAGGGTTAAACTAGTGGAATTTCCCAAAATTGGATAACAAAACTTTTGTGTTCATTTGTGTTGGGCGGATAAATTTTCTTTATTTATATTTTTTATTGTTTTAAATTTTTTCCGTACATCAACTATAAAATTTTCGTTTTTTTGTAAGCTTTTCGCCTTGTTCGTTTTCGGGATGAAGGGAGAGCGAAAAGTAAAAGTTTTGATTTAAGAAAAAAGTGTAGATCTAAAATGGAAAAGCACAATGCAAAATTGTAGGGAGAGATAATTCCAAAGAGTGTCTGTAATTTTTAGGGATTGTATGCTAGTTTTAGTTTTTATATCTCAGTTTTTGCAATCGTCGGGAAAAACTGGTGGCAGAGGATTTTTGACTGAGTGTTGAATTGCAATCCATAAGTCATTTCATACAAAAATATAGCCCGTTACGCATGATAAATCACTTTACAATCATCTATGATTGTTAGATCACATTTTTGAAAATGGGCAAAATAATGACTTGTTAGACTCTGGTAAATATCCCACCGCACGTTCACTTGAGAATTTAATGAGCGTTTGTTATCCTCGTTAAAAGCTTTGGATCCATAAGTCATTTGAATCTTTAACATGTTTGAAGTGTGCATATCCATTTTTAAAACATGTGTAGAAAAAATCTCCTTCATGTAAAATTCCAAGCTTAATAGGGTTGGACTAATGGAATTTCCCAAACTTGGATAACAAAACTTTTGTGTTCATTTGTGGTGTGTGAATAGATATTTTTTATGTACATTAGTTGTTATTTTAAGTATTTTCCACACATCAACTATAACATTTTTATTTTGTTGTGATCTTTTTTGCCTTTTTTGTTTACGGGAATGAAAGGGGGAGCGAAAACTCAAAGTTCTGATTTAAGAAAAAAGTGTACATCTAAAATGGAAATGCACAATGCACAAATGTAGAGAGAGATATTTCCAAAGAGTGTCTGTATGTTTTAGGGATCGTATGCACTCTTTCGTTTTTATATCTAAGGTTTTGCAATCGTCGGGAAACGGGGGAGGCGGGATATTTTTAACTGAGTGTTGAATTGCAATCCATAAGTCATTTCACACCAAAATATAGCCCGTTACGCACGACAAATCACTTTACAATGTTCTGTCATTGTTAGCTCAACTTTTTGAATATGGGCAAAATAATGGCTTGTTTGACTCGGGCAAATCTCCCACCGCACGTTCACTTGAGAATTTAATGAGCGTTTGTTATTCTCTTTAAAAGCTTTGGATCCATAGGTCATTTGAATCTTTAACATGTTTCTGGCATGCATACCCATTTTTAAAACATGTGTAGAAAAAATCTGCTTCATGTAAAATTCCATGATATTAGTTTTGGACTAGTGGAATTTCCCAAACTTGGATAACAAAACTTTTGTGTTCATTTGTGGAGTGTGAATAAATTTTCTTCATTTACTTTTTTTTTATTGTTTTAAACCTTTTCCGTACATCAACTATGAAATTTTCAGTTTGCTGTGATCTATTTGCCTTTTTTGTTTACGGGATGAAGGGAGAGCGAAAAACTCGAAGTTTTGATTTAAGAAAAATGTGTACATCTGAAACGGAAACGCACAATGCACATATGTAGAGAGAGAGTGCCTGTAATTTTTAGGGATTGTAAGCACCTTTTCGTTTTTATATCTCAGGTTTTGCAATCGTCGGGAAAAATGGGTTGCGGAGGATTTTTAACTGAGTGTTGAATTGCAGTCCATAAGTCATTTCATAAAAAAATATAGCCCGTTACGCATGATAAATCACGTTACAATCATCTATGATTAGTTATGTCAGCTTTTTGCAAATGGGCAAAATATTGACATGTTTGACTCGGGCAAATATCCCACCGCAAGTTCACTTGAGAATTTAATGAGCGTTTGTTATTCTCTTTAAAAGCTTTGCTTCCATAGCTCATTTGCATCTTTAACATGTTTCAAACATGCATATCCATTTTAAAAACATGTGTGGCTGAAATCACTCTCTTGCAAAATTCCAAGCTATTAGGGTTAAACTAGTGGAATTTCCCAAAATTGGATAACAAAACTTTTGTGTTCATTTGTGTTGGGCGGATAAATTTTCTTTATTTATATTTTTTATTGTTTTAAATTTTTTCCGTACATCAACTATAAAATTTTCGTTTTTTTGTAAGCTTTTCGCCTTGTTCGTTTTCGGGATGAAGGGAGAGCGAAAAGTAAAAGTTTTGATTTAAGAAAAAAGTGTAGATCTAAAATGGAAAAGCACAATGCAAAATTGTAGGGAGAGATAATTCCAAAGAGTGTCTGTAATTTTTAGGGATTGTATGCTAGTTTTAGTTTTTATATCTCAGTTTTTGCAATCGTCGGGAAAAACTGGTGGCAGAGGATTTTTGACTGAGTGTTGAATTGCAATCCATAAGTCATTTCATACAAAAATATAGCCCGTTACGCATGATAAATCACTTTACAATCATCTATGATTGTTAGATCACATTTTTGAAAATGGGCAAAATAATGACTTGTTAGACTCTGGTAAATATCCCACCGCACGTTCACTTGAGAATTTAATGAGCGTTTGTTATCCTCGTTAAAAGCTTTGGATCCATAAGTCATTTGAATCTTTAACATGTTTGAAGTGTGCATATCCATTTTTAAAACATGTGTAGAAAAAATCTCCTTCATGTAAAATTCCAAGCTTAATAGGGTTGGACTAATGGAATTTCCCAAACTTGGATAACAAAACTTTTGTGTTCATTTGTGGTGTGTGAATAGATATTTTTTATGTACATTAGTTGTTATTTTAAGTATTTTCCACACATCAACTATAACATTTTTATTTTGTTGTGATCTTTTTTGCCTTTTTTGTTTACGGGAATGAAAGGGGGAGCGAAAACTCAAAGTTCTGATTTAAGAAAAAAGTGTACATCTAAAATGGAAATGCACAATGCACAAATGTAGAGAGAGATATTTCCAAAGAGTGTCTGTATGTTTTAGGGATCGTATGCACTCTTTCGTTTTTATATCTAAGGTTTTGCAATCGTCGGGAAACGGGGGAGGCGGGATATTTTTAACTGAGTGTTGAATTGCAATCCATAAGTCATTTCACACCAAAATATAGCCCGTTACGCACGACAAATCACTTTACAATGTTCTGTCATTGTTAGCTCAACTTTTTGAATATGGGCAAAATAATGGCTTGTTTGACTCGGGCAAATCTCCCACCGCACGTTCACTTGAGAATTTAATGAGCGTTTGTTATTCTCTTTAAAAGCTTTGGATCCATAGGTCATTTGAATCTTTAACATGTTTCTGGCATGCATACCCATTTTTAAAACATGTGTAGAAAAAATCTGCTTCATGTAAAATTCCATGATATTAGTTTTGGACTAGTGGAATTTCCCAAACTTGGATAACAAAACTTTTGTGTTCATTTGTGGAGTGTGAATAAATTTTCTTCATTTACTTTTTTTTTATTGTTTTAAACCTTTTCCGTACATCAACTATGAAATTTTCAGTTTGCTGTGATCTATTTGCCTTTTTTGTTTACGGGATGAAGGGAGAGCGAAAAACTCGAAGTTTTGATTTAAGAAAAATGTGTACATCTGAAACGGAAACGCACAATGCACATATGTAGAGAGAGAGTGCCTGTAATTTTTAGGGATTGTAAGCACCTTTTCGTTTTTATATCTCAGGTTTTGCAATCGTCGGGAAAAATGGGTTGCGGAGGATTTTTAACTGAGTGTTGAATTGCAGTCCATAAGTCATTTCATAAAAAAATATAGCCCGTTACGCATGATAAATCACGTTACAATCATCTATGATTAGTTATGTCAGCTTTTTGCAAATGGGCAAAATATTGACATGTTTGACTCGGGCAAATATCCCACCGCAAGTTCACTTGAGAATTTAATGAGCGTTTGTTATTCTCTTTAAAAGCTTTGCTTCCATAGCTCATTTGCATCTTTAACATGTTTCAAACATGCATATCCATTTTAAAAACATGTGTGGCTGAAATCACTCTCTTGCAAAATTCCAAGCTATTAGGGTTAAACTAGTGGAATTTCCCAAAATTGGATAACAAAACTTTTGTGTTCATTTGTGTTGGGCGGATAAATTTTCTTTATTTATATTTTTTATTGTTTTAAATTTTTTCCGTACATCAACTATAAAATTTTCGTTTTTTTGTAAGCTTTTCGCCTTGTTCGTTTTCGGGATGAAGGGAGAGCGAAAAGTAAAAGTTTTGATTTAAGAAAAAAGTGTAGATCTAAAATGGAAAAGCACAATGCAAAATTGTAGGGAGAGATAATTCCAAAGAGTGTCTGTAATTTTTAGGGATTGTATGCTAGTTTTAGTTTTTATATCTCAGTTTTTGCAATCGTCGGGAAAAACTGGTGGCAGAGGATTTTTGACTGAGTGTTGAATTGCAATCCATAAGTCATTTCATACAAAAATATAGCCCGTTACGCATGATAAATCACTTTACAATCATCTATGATTGTTAGATCACATTTTTGAAAATGGGCAAAATAATGACTTGTTAGACTCTGGTAAATATCCCACCGCACGTTCACTTGAGAATTTAATGAGCGTTTGTTATCCTCGTTAAAAGCTTTGGATCCATAAGTCATTTGAATCTTTAACATGTTTGAAGTGTGCATATCCATTTTTAAAACATGTGTAGAAAAAATCTCCTTCATGTAAAATTCCAAGCTTAATAGGGTTGGACTAATGGAATTTCCCAAACTTGGATAACAAAACTTTTGTGTTCATTTGTGGTGTGTGAATAGATATTTTTTATGTACATTAGTTGTTATTTTAAGTATTTTCCACACATCAACTATAACATTTTTATTTTGTTGTGATCTTTTTTGCCTTTTTTGTTTACGGGAATGAAAGGGGGAGCGAAAACTCAAAGTTCTGATTTAAGAAAAAAGTGTACATCTAAAATGGAAATGCACAATGCACAAATGTAGAGAGAGATATTTCCAAAGAGTGTCTGTATGTTTTAGGGATCGTATGCACTCTTTCGTTTTTATATCTAAGGTTTTGCAATCGTCGGGAAACGGGGGAGGCGGGATATTTTTAACTGAGTGTTGAATTGCAATCCATAAGTCATTTCACACCAAAATATAGCCCGTTACGCACGACAAATCACTTTACAATGTTCTGTCATTGTTAGCTCAACTTTTTGAATATGGGCAAAATAATGGCTTGTTTGACTCGGGCAAATCTCCCACCGCACGTTCACTTGAGAATTTAATGAGCGTTTGTTATTCTCTTTAAAAGCTTTGGATCCATAGGTCATTTGAATCTTTAACATGTTTCTGGCATGCATACCCATTTTTAAAACATGTGTAGAAAAAATCTGCTTCATGTAAAATTCCATGATATTAGTTTTGGACTAGTGGAATTTCCCAAACTTGGATAACAAAACTTTTGTGTTCATTTGTGGAGTGTGAATAAATTTTCTTCATTTACTTTTTTTTTATTGTTTTAAACCTTTTCCGTACATCAACTATGAAATTTTCAGTTTGCTGTGATCTATTTGCCTTTTTTGTTTACGGGATGAAGGGAGAGCGAAAAACTCGAAGTTTTGATTTAAGAAAAATGTGTACATCTGAAACGGAAACGCACAATGCACATATGTAGAGAGAGAGTGCCTGTAATTTTTAGGGATTGTAAGCACCTTTTCGTTTTTATATCTCAGGTTTTGCAATCGTCGGGAAAAATGGGTTGCGGAGGATTTTTAACTGAGTGTTGAATTGCAGTCCATAAGTCATTTCATAAAAAAATATAGCCCGTTACGCATGATAAATCACGTTACAATCATCTATGATTAGTTATGTCAGCTTTTTGCAAATGGGCAAAATATTGACATGTTTGACTCGGGCAAATATCCCACCGCAAGTTCACTTGAGAATTTAATGAGCGTTTGTTATTCTCTTTAAAAGCTTTGCTTCCATAGCTCATTTGCATCTTTAACATGTTTCAAACATGCATATCCATTTTAAAAACATGTGTGGCTGAAATCACTCTCTTGCAAAATTCCAAGCTATTAGGGTTAAACTAGTGGAATTTCCCAAAATTGGATAACAAAACTTTTGTGTTCATTTGTGTTGGGCGGATAAATTTTCTTTATTTATATTTTTTATTGTTTTAAATTTTTTCCGTACATCAACTATAAAATTTTCGTTTTTTTGTAAGCTTTTCGCCTTGTTCGTTTTCGGGATGAAGGGAGAGCGAAAAGTAAAAGTTTTGATTTAAGAAAAAAGTGTAGATCTAAAATGGAAAAGCACAATGCAAAATTGTAGGGAGAGATAATTCCAAAGAGTGTCTGTAATTTTTAGGGATTGTATGCTAGTTTTAGTTTTTATATCTCAGTTTTTGCAATCGTCGGGAAAAACTGGTGGCAGAGGATTTTTGACTGAGTGTTGAATTGCAATCCATAAGTCATTTCATACAAAAATATAGCCCGTTACGCATGATAAATCACTTTACAATCATCTATGATTGTTAGATCACATTTTTGAAAATGGGCAAAATAATGACTTGTTAGACTCTGGTAAATATCCCACCGCACGTTCACTTGAGAATTTAATGAGCGTTTGTTATTCTCGTTAAAAGCTTTGGATCCATAAGTCATTTGAATCTTTAACATGTTTGAAGTGTGCATATCCATTTTTAAAACATGTGTAGAAAAAATCTCCTTCATGTAAAATTCCAAGCTTAATAGGGTTGGACTAATGGAATTTCCCAAACTTGGATAACAAAACTTTTGTGTTCATTTGTGGTGTGTGAATAGATATTTTTTATGTACATTAGTTGTTATTTTAAGTATTTTCCACACATCAACTATAACATTTTTATTTTGTTGTGATCTTTTTTGCCTTTTTTGTTTACGGGAATGAAAGGGGGAGCGAAAACTCAAAGTTCTGATTTAAGAAAAAAGTGTACATCTAAAATGGAAATGCACAATGCACAAATGTAGAGAGAGATATTTCCAAAGAGTGTCTGTATGTTTTAGGGATCGTATGCACTCTTTCGTTTTTATATCTAAGGTTTTGCAATCGTCGGGAAACGGGGGAGGCGGGATATTTTTAACTGAGTGTTGAATTGCAATCCATAAGTCATTTCACACCAAAATATAGCCCGTTACGCACGACAAATCACTTTACAATGTTCTGTCATTGTTAGCTCAACTTTTTGAATATGGGCAAAATAATGGCTTGTTTGACTCGGGCAAATCTCCCACCGCACGTTCACTTGAGAATTTAATGAGCGTTTGTTATTCTCTTTAAAAGCTTTGGATCCATAGGTCATTTGAATCTTTAACATGTTTCTGGCATGCATACCCATTTTTAAAACATGTGTAGAAAAAATCTGCTTCATGTAAAATTCCATGATATTAGTTTTGGACTAGTGGAATTTCCCAAACTTGGATAACAAAACTTTTGTGTTCATTTGTGGAGTGTGAATAAATTTTCTTCATTTACTTTTTTTTTATTGTTTTAAACCTTTTCCGTACATCAACTATGAAATTTTCAGTTTGCTGTGATCTATTTGCCTTTTTTGTTTACGGGATGAAGGGAGAGCGAAAAACTCGAAGTTTTGATTTAAGAAAAATGTGTACATCTGAAACGGAAACGCACAATGCACATATGTAGAGAGAGAGTGCCTGTAATTTTTAGGGATTGTAAGCACCTTTTCGTTTTTATATCTCAGGTTTTGCAATCGTCGGGAAAAATGGGTTGCGGAGGATTTTTAACTGAGTGTTGAATTGCAGTCCATAAGTCATTTCATAAAAAAATATAGCCCGTTACGCATGATAAATCACGTTACAATCATCTATGATTAGTTATGTCAGCTTTTTGCAAATGGGCAAAATATTGACATGTTTGACTCGGGCAAATATCCCACCGCAAGTTCACTTGAGAATTTAATGAGCGTTTGTTATTCTCTTTAAAAGCTTTGCTTCCATAGCTCATTTGCATCTTTAACATGTTTCAAACATGCATATCCATTTTAAAAACATGTGTGGCTGAAATCACTCTCTTGCAAAATTCCAAGCTATTAGGGTTAAACTAGTGGAATTTCCCAAAATTGGATAACAAAACTTTTGTGTTCATTTGTGTTGGGCGGATAAATTTTCTTTATTTATATTTTTTATTGTTTTAAATTTTTTCCGTACATCAACTATAAAATTTTCGTTTTTTTGTAAGCTTTTCGCCTTGTTCGTTTTCGGGATGAAGGGAGAGCGAAAAGTAAAAGTTTTGATTTAAGAAAAAAGTGTAGATCTAAAATGGAAAAGCACAATGCAAAATTGTAGGGAGAGATAATTCCAAAGAGTGTCTGTAATTTTTAGGGATTGTATGCTAGTTTTAGTTTTTATATCTCAGTTTTTGCAATCGTCGGGAAAAACTGGTGGCAGAGGATTTTTGACTGAGTGTTGAATTGCAATCCATAAGTCATTTCATACAAAAATATAGCCCGTTACGCATGATAAATCACTTTACAATCATCTATGATTGTTAGATCACATTTTTGAAAATGGGCAAAATAATGACTTGTTAGACTCTGGTAAATATCCCACCGCACGTTCACTTGAGAATTTAATGAGCGTTTGTTATTCTCGTTAAAAGCTTTGGATCCATAAGTCATTTGAATCTTTAACATGTTTGAAGTGTGCATATCCATTTTTAAAACATGTGTAGAAAAAATCTCCTTCATGTAAAATTCCAAGCTTAATAGGGTTGGACTAATGGAATTTCCCAAACTTGGATAACAAAACTTTTGTGTTCATTTGTGGTGTGTGAATAGATATTTTTTATGTACATTAGTTGTTATTTTAAGTATTTTCCACACATCAACTATAACATTTTTATTTTGTTGTGATCTTTTTTGCCTTTTTTGTTTACGGGAATGAAAGGGGGAGCGAAAACTCAAAGTTCTGATTTAAGAAAAAAGTGTACATCTAAAATGGAAATGCACAATGCACAAATGTAGAGAGAGATATTTCCAAAGAGTGTCTGTATGTTTTAGGGATCGTATGCACTCTTTCGTTTTTATATCTAAGGTTTTGCAATCGTCGGGAAACGGGGGAGGCGGGATATTTTTAACTGAGTGTTGAATTGCAATCCATAAGTCATTTCACACCAAAATATAGCCCGTTACGCACGACAAATCACTTTACAATGTTCTGTCATTGTTAGCTCAACTTTTTGAATATGGGCAAAATAATGGCTTGTTTGACTCGGGCAAATCTCCCACCGCACGTTCACTTGAGAATTTAATGAGCGTTTGTTATTCTCTTTAAAAGCTTTGGATCCATAGGTCATTTGAATCTTTAACATGTTTCTGGCATGCATACCCATTTTTAAAACATGTGTAGAAAAAATCTGCTTCATGTAAAATTCCATGATATTAGTTTTGGACTAGTGGAATTTCCCAAACTTGGATAACAAAACTTTTGTGTTCATTTGTGGAGTGTGAATAAATTTTCTTCATTTACTTTTTTTTTATTGTTTTAAACCTTTTCCGTACATCAACTATGAAATTTTCAGTTTGCTGTGATCTATTTGCCTTTTTTGTTTACGGGATGAAGGGAGAGCGAAAAACTCGAAGTTTTGATTTAAGAAAAATGTGTACATCTGAAACGGAAACGCACAATGCACATATGTAGAGAGAGAGTGCCTGTAATTTTTAGGGATTGTAAGCACCTTTTCGTTTTTATATCTCAGGTTTTGCAATCGTCGGGAAAAATGGGTTGCGGAGGATTTTTAACTGAGTGTTGAATTGCAGTCCATAAGTCATTTCATAAAAAAATATAGCCCGTTACGCATGATAAATCACGTTACAATCATCTATGATTAGTTATGTCAGCTTTTTGCAAATGGGCAAAATATTGACATGTTTGACTCGGGCAAATATCCCACCGCAAGTTCACTTGAGAATTTAATGAGCGTTTGTTATTCTCTTTAAAAGCTTTGCTTCCATAGCTCATTTGCATCTTTAACATGTTTCAAACATGCATATCCATTTTAAAAACATGTGTGGCTGAAATCACTCTCTTGCAAAATTCCAAGCTATTAGGGTTAAACTAGTGGAATTTCCCAAAATTGGATAACAAAACTTTTGTGTTCATTTGTGTTGGGCGGATAAATTTTCTTTATTTATATTTTTTATTGTTTTAAATTTTTTCCGTACATCAACTATAAAATTTTCGTTTTTTTGTAAGCTTTTCGCCTTGTTCGTTTTCGGGATGAAGGGAGAGCGAAAAGTAAAAGTTTTGATTTAAGAAAAAAGTGTAGATCTAAAATGGAAAAGCACAATGCAAAATTGTAGGGAGAGATAATTCCAAAGAGTGTCTGTAATTTTTAGGGATTGTATGCTAGTTTTAGTTTTTATATCTCAGTTTTTGCAATCGTCGGGAAAAACTGGTGGCAGAGGATTTTTGACTGAGTGTTGAATTGCAATCCATAAGTCATTTCATACAAAAATATAGCCCGTTACGCATGATAAATCACTTTACAATCATCTATGATTGTTAGATCACATTTTTGAAAATGGGCAAAATAATGACTTGTTAGACTCTGGTAAATATCCCACCGCACGTTCACTTGAGAATTTAATGAGCGTTTGTTATTCTCGTTAAAAGCTTTGGATCCATAAGTCATTTGAATCTTTAACATGTTTGAAGTGTGCATATCCATTTTTAAAACATGTGTAGAAAAAATCTCCTTCATGTAAAATTCCAAGCTTAATAGGGTTGGACTAATGGAATTTCCCAAACTTGGATAACAAAACTTTTGTGTTCATTTGTGGTGTGTGAATAGATATTTTTTATGTACATTAGTTGTTATTTTAAGTATTTTCCACACATCAACTATAACATTTTTATTTTGTTGTGATCTTTTTTGCCTTTTTTGTTTACGGGAATGAAAGGGGGAGCGAAAACTCAAAGTTCTGATTTAAGAAAAAAGTGTACATCTAAAATGGAAATGCACAATGCACAAATGTAGAGAGAGATATTTCCAAAGAGTGTCTGTATGTTTTAGGGATCGTATGCACTCTTTCGTTTTTATATCTAAGGTTTTGCAATCGTCGGGAAACGGGGGAGGCGGGATATTTTTAACTGAGTGTTGAATTGCAATCCATAAGTCATTTCACACCAAAATATAGCCCGTTACGCACGACAAATCACTTTACAATGTTCTGTCATTGTTAGCTCAACTTTTTGAATATGGGCAAAATAATGGCTTGTTTGACTCGGGCAAATCTCCCACCGCACGTTCACTTGAGAATTTAATGAGCGTTTGTTATTCTCTTTAAAAGCTTTGGATCCATAGGTCATTTGAATCTTTAACATGTTTCTGGCATGCATACCCATTTTTAAAACATGTGTAGAAAAAATCTGCTTCATGTAAAATTCCATGATATTAGTTTTGGACTAGTGGAATTTCCCAAACTTGGATAACAAAACTTTTGTGTTCATTTGTGGAGTGTGAATAAATTTTCTTCATTTACTTTTTTTTTATTGTTTTAAACCTTTTCCGTACATCAACTATGAAATTTTCAGTTTGCTGTGATCTATTTGCCTTTTTTGTTTACGGGATGAAGGGAGAGCGAAAAACTCGAAGTTTTGATTTAAGAAAAATGTGTACATCTGAAACGGAAACGCACAATGCACATATGTAGAGAGAGAGTGCCTGTAATTTTTAGGGATTGTAAGCACCTTTTCGTTTTTATATCTCAGGTTTTGCAATCGTCGGGAAAAATGGGTTGCGGAGGATTTTTAACTGAGTGTTGAATTGCAGTCCATAAGTCATTTCATAAAAAAATATAGCCCGTTACGCATGATAAATCACGTTACAATCATCTATGATTAGTTATGTCAGCTTTTTGCAAATGGGCAAAATATTGACATGTTTGACTCGGGCAAATATCCCACCGCAAGTTCACTTGAGAATTTAATGAGCGTTTGTTATTCTCTTTAAAAGCTTTGCTTCCATAGCTCATTTGCATCTTTAACATGTTTCAAACATGCATATCCATTTTAAAAACATGTGTGGCTGAAATCACTCTCTTGCAAAATTCCAAGCTATTAGGGTTAAACTAGTGGAATTTCCCAAAATTGGATAACAAAACTTTTGTGTTCATTTGTGTTGGGCGGATAAATTTTCTTTATTTATATTTTTTATTGTTTTAAATTTTTTCCGTACATCAACTATAAAATTTTCGTTTTTTTGTAAGCTTTTCGCCTTGTTCGTTTTCGGGATGAAGGGAGAGCGAAAAGTAAAAGTTTTGATTTAAGAAAAAAGTGTAGATCTAAAATGGAAAAGCACAATGCAAAATTGTAGGGAGAGATAATTCCAAAGAGTGTCTGTAATTTTTAGGGATTGTATGCTAGTTTTAGTTTTTATATCTCAGTTTTTGCAATCGTCGGGAAAAACTGGTGGCAGAGGATTTTTGACTGAGTGTTGAATTGCAATCCATAAGTCATTTCATACAAAAATATAGCCCGTTACGCATGATAAATCACTTTACAATCATCTATGATTGTTAGATCACATTTTTGAAAATGGGCAAAATAATGACTTGTTAGACTCTGGTAAATATCCCACCGCACGTTCACTTGAGAATTTAATGAGCGTTTGTTATTCTCGTTAAAAGCTTTGGATCCATAAGTCATTTGAATCTTTAACATGTTTGAAGTGTGCATATCCATTTTTAAAACATGTGTAGAAAAAATCTCCTTCATGTAAAATTCCAAGCTTAATAGGGTTGGACTAATGGAATTTCCCAAACTTGGATAACAAAACTTTTGTGTTCATTTGTGGTGTGTGAATAGATATTTTTTATGTACATTAGTTGTTATTTTAAGTATTTTCCACACATCAACTATAACATTTTTATTTTGTTGTGATCTTTTTTGCCTTTTTTGTTTACGGGAATGAAAGGGGGAGCGAAAACTCAAAGTTCTGATTTAAGAAAAAAGTGTACATCTAAAATGGAAATGCACAATGCACAAATGTAGAGAGAGATATTTCCAAAGAGTGTCTGTATGTTTTAGGGATCGTATGCACTCTTTCGTTTTTATATCTAAGGTTTTGCAATCGTCGGGAAACGGGGGAGGCGGGATATTTTTAACTGAGTGTTGAATTGCAATCCATAAGTCATTTCACACCAAAATATAGCCCGTTACGCACGACAAATCACTTTACAATGTTCTGTCATTGTTAGCTCAACTTTTTGAATATGGGCAAAATAATGGCTTGTTTGACTCGGGCAAATCTCCCACCGCACGTTCACTTGAGAATTTAATGAGCGTTTGTTATTCTCTTTAAAAGCTTTGGATCCATAGGTCATTTGAATCTTTAACATGTTTCTGGCATGCATACCCATTTTTAAAACATGTGTAGAAAAAATCTGCTTCATGTAAAATTCCATGATATTAGTTTTGGACTAGTGGAATTTCCCAAACTTGGATAACAAAACTTTTGTGTTCATTTGTGGAGTGTGAATAAATTTTCTTCATTTACTTTTTTTTTATTGTTTTAAACCTTTTCCGTACATCAACTATGAAATTTTCAGTTTGCTGTGATCTATTTGCCTTTTTTGTTTACGGGATGAAGGGAGAGCGAAAAACTCGAAGTTTTGATTTAAGAAAAATGTGTACATCTGAAACGGAAACGCACAATGCACATATGTAGAGAGAGAGTGCCTGTAATTTTTAGGGATTGTAAGCACCTTTTCGTTTTTATATCTCAGGTTTTGCAATCGTCGGGAAAAATGGGTTGCGGAGGATTTTTAACTGAGTGTTGAATTGCAGTCCATAAGTCATTTCATAAAAAAATATAGCCCGTTACGCATGATAAATCACGTTACAATCATCTATGATTAGTTATGTCAGCTTTTTGCAAATGGGCAAAATATTGACATGTTTGACTCGGGCAAATATCCCACCGCAAGTTCACTTGAGAATTTAATGAGCGTTTGTTATTCTCTTTAAAAGCTTTGCTTCCATAGCTCATTTGCATCTTTAACATGTTTCAAACATGCATATCCATTTTAAAAACATGTGTGGCTGAAATCACTCTCTTGCAAAATTCCAAGCTATTAGGGTTAAACTAGTGGAATTTCCCAAAATTGGATAACAAAACTTTTGTGTTCATTTGTGTTGGGCGGATAAATTTTCTTTATTTATATTTTTTATTGTTTTAAATTTTTTCCGTACATCAACTATAAAATTTTCGTTTTTTTTGTAAGCTTTTCGCCTTGTTCGTTTTCGGGATGAAGGGAGAGCGAAAAGTAAAAGTTTTGATTTAAGAAAAAAGTGTAGATCTAAAATGGAAAAGCACAATGCAAAATTGTAGGGAGAGATAATTCCAAAGAGTGTCTGTAATTTTTAGGGATTGTATGCTAGTTTTAGTTTTTATATCTCAGTTTTTGCAATCGTCGGGAAAAACTGGTGGCAGAGGATTTTTGACTGAGTGTTGAATTGCAATCCATAAGTCATTTCATACAAAAATATAGCCCGTTACGCATGATAAATCACTTTACAATCATCTATGATTGTTAGATCACATTTTTGAAAATGGGCAAAATAATGACTTGTTAGACTCTGGTAAATATCCCACCGCACGTTCACTTGAGAATTTAATGAGCGTTTGTTATTCTCGTTAAAAGCTTTGGATCCATAAGTCATTTGAATCTTTAACATGTTTGAAGTGTGCATATCCATTTTTAAAACATGTGTAGAAAAAAATCTCCTTCATGTAAAATTCCAAGCTTAATAGGGTTGGACTAATGGAATTTCCCAAACTTGGATAACAAAACTTTTGTGTTCATTTGTGGTGTGTGAATAGATATTTTTTATGTACATTAGTTGTTATTTTAAGTATTTTCCACACATCAACTATAACATTTTTATTTTGTTGTGATCTTTTTTGCCTTTTTTGTTTACGGGAATGAAAGGGGGAGCGAAAACTCAAAGTTCTGATTTAAGAAAAAAGTGTACATCTAAAATGGAAATGCACAATGCACAAATGTAGAGAGAGATATTTCCAAAGAGTGTCTGTATGTTTTAGGGATCGTATGCACTCTTTCGTTTTTATATCTAAGGTTTTGCAATCGTCGGGAAACGGGGGAGGCGGGATATTTTTAACTGAGTGTTGAATTGCAATCCATAAGTCATTTCACACCAAAATATAGCCCGTTACGCACGACAAATCACTTTACAATGTTCTGTCATTGTTAGCTCAACTTTTGAATATGGGCAAAATAATGGCTTGTTTGACTCGGGCAAATCTCCCACCGCACGTTCACTTGAGAATTTAATGAGCGTTTGTTATTCTCTTTAAAAGCTTTGGATCCATAGGTCATTTGAATCTTTAACATGTTTCTGGCATGCATACCCATTTTTAAAACATGTGTAGAAAAAAATCTGCTTCATGTAAAATTCCATGATATTAGTTTTGGACTAGTGGAATTTCCCAAACTTGGATAACAAAACTTTTGTGTTCATTTGTGGAGTGTGAATAAATTTTCTTCATTTACTTTTTTTTTATTGTTTTAAACCTTTTCCGTACATCAACTATGAAATTTTCAGTTTGCTGTGATCTATTTGCCTTTTTTGTTTACGGGATGAAGGGAGAGCGAAAAACTCGAAGTTTTGATTTAAGAAAAATGTGTACATCTGAAACGGAAACGCACAATGCACATATGTAGAGAGAGAGTGCCTGTAATTTTTAGGGATTGTAAGCACCTTTTCGTTTTTATATCTCAGGTTTTGCAATCGTCGGGAAAAATGGGTTGCGGAGGATTTTTAACTGAGTGTTGAATTGCAGTCCATAAGTCATTTCATAAAAAAATATAGCCCGTTACGCATGATAAATCACGTTACAATCATCTATGATTAGTTATGTCAGCTTTTTGCAAATGGGCAAAATATTGACATGTTTGACTCGGGCAAATATCCCACCGCAAGTTCACTTGAGAATTTAATGAGCGTTTGTTATTCTCTTTAAAAGCTTTGCTTCCATAGCTCATTTGCATCTTTAACATGTTTCAAACATGCATATCCATTTTAAAAACATGTGTGGCTGAAATCACTCTCTTGCAAAATTCCAAGCTATTAGGGTTAAACTAGTGGAATTTCCCAAAATTGGATAACAAAACTTTTGTGTTCATTTGTGTTGGGCGGATAAATTTTCTTTATTTATATTTTTTATTGTTTTAAATTTTTTCCGTACATCAACTATAAAATTTTCGTTTTTTTGTAAGCTTTTCGCCTTGTTCGTTTTCGGGATGAAGGGAGAGCGAAAAGTAAAAGTTTTGATTTAAGAAAAAAGTGTAGATCTAAAATGGAAAAGCACAATGCAAAATTGTAGGGAGAGATAATTCCAAAGAGTGTCTGTAATTTTTAGGGATTGTATGCTAGTTTTAGTTTTTATATCTCAGTTTTTGCAATCGTCGGGAAAAACTGGTGGCAGAGGATTTTTGACTGAGTGTTGAATTGCAATCCATAAGTCATTTCATACAAAAATATAGCCCGTTACGCATGATAAATCACTTTACAATCATCTATGATTGTTAGATCACATTTTTGAAAATGGGCAAAATAATGACTTGTTAGACTCTGGTAAATATCCCACCGCACGTTCACTTGAGAATTTAATGAGCGTTTGTTATTCTCGTTAAAAGCTTTGGATCCATAAGTCATTTGAATCTTTAACATGTTT
>NW_027181821.1:27500-30000 GCF_029961685.1 Aristolochia californica | reverse complement strand
ACATGCGTCGCTCATAGGCATTTTGCAGGCCAGCACCGGCGGATGCACGGGTCAAGCGGGACGGGACGAGCGCAGGGCTTGCTTTTGGCGGCACACGAAAACACGAACCCGAAAAAGGCGAAAAAGGGACATACACACTGGCGACACGCACGCCCGTTTCGCCTGCCACCCGTGCACACTCGCCTGGGCTGCTGGTCACGTGCGTCGCTCACAGGCATTTTGCAGGCCAGCACCGGCGGATGCACGGGTCAAGCGGGACGGGACGAGCGCAGGGCTTGCTTTTGGCGGCACACGAAAACACGAACCCGAAAAAGGCGAAAAAGGGACACACGGACAGGCGACACGAAAAAAAAGGGGTCGCCCTACCTAGGTGGGCGCAAAAACCCCGTCGGCCAGGAGGTTTCGCCAAAGTGTCTGTACTGTCACACAGGGTCAATAGCACGGGCATGGCCGGCCGCCGCACGTGCAGCGGCTTACGGACGCACGGTTCGGCGGCACGGGTGCCTGGCGGCTTTAGCACCTTGGGGTGGACAGGCCTGGCGGCAAGGGGGGCTAGGCACCTTGCTGCCAGCCGGCAATGGTGCACGGGGCGGGGCGCCACACAAACACGAAAGAGGGACAAGAGCGGGGCGATGGTCCACAGAGACGAGCCATGCACGGGGCCCGTGATCGCCGACACGCGCGAACGCGGACGCGGACAAGGACAAGGACGCGACGCGCGGCGCGCGTGCGAGGTCAAGAGGGGCGCGCGCACGAAAACGCGAAAAAAGGGGCTAGCGGCCGAGAAACGCGAAAAAAACCGGGTCACCTACCTAGCCGAACGCCTAAAATCGCTTCGGGCAGGAGGTTTCGCCAAAGTGTCTGTACTGTCACACGGTCCGTACGGGCGCAACCCCATCGCGCGCCAGCACCCCTTCCTGGGGGCGCCCACCCGCCAGGCGCCTGGCGCCCCACGCGCGCGCGCCCGGCGCCTGGCGCCTTGCCCCCCACGCGCGCCCGGCGCCTGGCGCCTGGCGCCTCGCCCCCCACGCGCGCGCGCGCGTGGCGCCTTGCGCCTGGCGCCTTGCCTCCGCGCGTGCCTGGCGCCTGGCGCCTTGCCCCCCACGCGCCTGGGCGCCTCTTTTCCGCCTGGGCGCCCTGGCACCTTTCCGCCTGGGCGCCTGTTTTCCGCCTTGGCGCCCTGGCGCCTTTTCGCGTGGGCGCCTCTTTTCCGCCTGGGCGCCATGGCGCCTTTCGGCCTGGGCGACTCTTTTTCGCCTGGGCACCTCTTTTCCGCCTGGGCGCCTCTTTTCCGCCTGGCCAGGGCGCCTCTTTTCCGCCTGGGCGCCATGGCGCCTTTCTGCCTGGGCGCCTCTTTTTCGCCTGGGCGCCTCTTTTCTGCCTGGGCGCCCTGGCGCCTTTTCGCCTGGGCGCCTCTTTCCCACCTGGGCGCCCTGGCGCCTCTTCGCCTGGGCGCCCTGGCGCCTTTTCGCCTGGGCGCCACTTTTGGCGCCTGGGCGCCTACGCCAGGGCGCCTCTTTTCCGCCTGGGCGCCTCTTTTTCGCCTGGGCGCCTCTTTTCCGCCTGGGTGCCCTGGCGCCATTCCGCCTGGGCGCCTCTTTTCCGCCTGGGCGCCCTGGCGCCTTTTCGCCTGGGTGCCTCTTTTGGCGCCTGGGTGCCTACGCCAGGGCGCCTCTTTTCCGCCAGGGCGCCTCTTTTTCGCCTGGGCGCCTCTTTTCCGCCTGGGGGCCCTGGCGCCTTTTCGCCTGGCGCCTCTTTTGGCGCCTGGGCGCCTACGCCAGGGCGCCTCTTTTCCGCCTGGGCGCCTCTTTTCCGCCTGGGTGCCCTGGCGCCATTCCGCCTGGGCGCCTCTTTTCCGCCTGGGCGCCCTGGCGCCTTTTCGCCTGGGTGCCTCTTTTGGCGCATGGGCGCCTACGCCAGGGCGCCTCTTTTCCGCCTGGGCGCCCTGGCGCCTTTCCGCCTGGGCGCCTCTTTTTCGCCTGGGCGCCTCTTTTCCGCCTGGGCGCCCTGGCGCCATTCCGCCTGGGCGCCTCTTTTCCGCCTGGGCGCCCTGGCGCCTTTTCGCCTGGCGCCTCTTTTGGCGCCTGGGCGCCTACGCCAGGGCGCCTCTTTTCCGCCTGGGCGCCTCTTTTTCGCCTGGGCGCCTCTTTTCCGCCTGGGCGCCCTGGCGCCATTCCGCCTGGGCGCCTCTTTTCCGCCTGGGCGCCCTGGCGCCTTTTCGCCTGGCGCCTCTTTTGGCGCCTGGGCGCCTACGCCAGGGCGCCTCTTTTCCGCCTGGCGCCTCTTTTGGCGCCTGGGCGCCTACGCCAGGGCGCCTCTTTTCCGCCTGGGCGCCCTGGCGCCTTTCCGCCTGGGCGCCTCTTTTTCGCCTGGGCGCCTCTTTTTCGCCTGGGCGCCTCGTTTCCGCCTGGGCGCCTCTTTTCCGCCTGGGCGCCCTGGCGCCTTTTCGCCTGGGCGCCTCTTTTCCGCCTGGGCGCGTCTTTTCCGCCTGGGCGCCCTG
>NW_027181820.1:35000-44522 GCF_029961685.1 Aristolochia californica | reverse complement strand
GGAAGAGGGGTAGTCTTGTGCGTAAGCATAGCAGATTGAGATCGAGGCTTAGAGATGTGGCACTCATCATAATGATTGAGAAAGGCAGGAGTCAGCCGCACAAAGGCTACTAGCTTGAAGAAGCGAAATGGTAAAGGTCCCTTCCCTCAGTTACTTCCTTGCCTTCCCTTACCCAGCTTGAAGTGAAGTTACTTGCTTCTCAAAGCGAAGCGAGCCAGCTTGACTCCATAGGGGGGCTTGTGCGCTTACTGCAGAGTAAAGGGGCTTGTGCGCTAGAAGTGTGCGTAGCTTGCTGGGGGTGGTCAGAGATGGATCGGGAACTAGCTCTTTGGATGGGGAAACGTGATGTCCCAATCATTGGATATAAGAAAGCGATCTAACCTGCGCTGAATGTTTGCTTCACCTTGCTTTTGGTCTAAGTATAGTCAGATCCACCCAGAGGAAGCTCAACCAGACTGGCCACCAGAATGAAGTCAGCAAACTCCTCCATGCTACAAAAAATGCCTTTTCTGCCACCCTTTTTTATCCGCAAGAAGAAGGGTCGTGTGAAATCCCCACCCACACACCAAGGGAGAGATTACAACTGACGCACGGATAGCAGTTCTTCCCATAAGAGTCTACGCCCAGCTGGAGAGGTGAGGGCAGAATAGCAGAGCAAATACGCGTATTAGTAGCATAGCAAAGCAAAAATGTGTTCCGTAACTCGCACTGCGCTAACGCCCTTATTAGAGTAAAGGCGAGGCGCTCATTCCTTTGCTTGTTTGGCTAAAATGACTTTTTGAACTTGCCTTGTTTTGAAATAGATATGAAAATCTGAATCTTTCAGAAGCTGGCATCGCTAGTTGACTCCTCCTCGTCGACAGCCAGCAGTTGCCGGCCTAGCCTTCCTTGCCTTCAGCCTAGCAGCCTTGTCTTAGCTAGCCCTTTCGGACTAGCAGACTTGCTTTCCTCGCCTTGCTCCGGTAGATATGCAAGAGCAGTGTGATTGCGGGCTCGGTTATCGAGTTTGCCTCCTCTCTCTTTACTCATCTTATGTTTCGATATTAGTTATTCAAGGACTGTCCCCTTCCTTTACGGTCTGTCTCCCCTCTCCAGCTCAATAACACAGCTAAACGCGCCAGCGCACTTAAATATAAGCTTAATTAACGCGCACATCTTTCTTTCTATCTCCTCTCCTTCCTGTGCTTCTTCCATTCCCCCCGTGTGGAAGTCTGTCTTTCTTCGCTGCTCCTGCTCGTCAAGTAGGCGCTTTCTGCTCCGCTGTTCCAGTTAAAGCGGAGGGTTGCTGCTCTAGTACTTGTGTGTTCTAATTGAATGGTTATTCAAGATTCCCTCCTCACTCACTAAAAGAACTGGATTTATGCTCTATCTTAGCTGCTCTAGTAACAGTTCTATCTGGGTGGGTTTTCGCTGTGAAAGTCAGATAAGAGTCTAGTTGCGAACCTGGAAGCCTGCTGATAAAGGAAAGAAAGGGCTTCTCTTATAGTTCGAGAAGATAGATTAAGAAATAAAGCAAACAAGCGCTAACATCAAAGCTTTAATAAGGAAGGGCTGGAGTCGACTTCACTCTAGTAAGGAGAACGAGAACAGAACTGGATCTCTACTCTGCCTTTGCAGCTCATAAAGTCAGAATAGTTGCCAACCGGCGTACTCCTATAAAACAAGTAAAAGGAGCCGTCTCAGTATTGAAAAAAGCACTTGAGCCCAGGGTTTCCGCCCCTTACAGCTGTGTTCTTATTTCTCTTTCTCTCCGCCGCCTTCTTTGTTCTCTCCTTTGCCGCTCCTCAGCGCTTTTCAGCTAAAGTGTTAGGCTGTAGTCAAGAGAAAATCACTGCAGCTCTGGGCTTCTATCGGTTAGCAAGTAATCTGCCCTTCCCGCTCTTCCGGAAGTCAGTACTTTCCAGCATCAGATAGTAAAGGATAGAAAGAGAAAGAACCAGCGCACGCGCACTCAAATAAGAGCTCTATTAAGGAATGGCATGGGTCTTCTTCTATATGGGTGCTGAAATTCTCTCCCCTGACCTGACAGTAACATCACTAAACTATGTCTTAGCGGAAAGTCAGAATCACTAAACTCTTTCTGCTCTGCTCTAGTATTGGTACTAGAACTCCCACCAGCAAGCACCACACTAACAGCATAAAAGCTTCTTTAACAAAAACAAAGGGCAGCTGCTAGGCTAGAATGAGTCTTATTCTTTATCTTGCTCTCCCGGTTATGAAATTCCCTTCCCGTAAAGTGGCTCTAGTCAAGAGTCAAGTCAAGAGAAATTCTCTTCCCGGATCTATCCCTTCTTTCTTGCGCTCGCCCTATTAGATAAAAGATTCGACTTCTTCCCCTTTGCTGCTCTTCAGCGCTTATCAGCTAATGTATTATTCCTTTCCATTGTTCTTATCTCTACTTTTAGTACAGATTCCTTCGCTTTTAGTGCTACTAGAGCTAGAGTCAACTTCTCTTCTGATTTTTTCTTATGGATGGAGTAGTCTTCCCTTCCCGGGGATCTCCCTGTACTAGATAAAAGAGAAATTCTTTCCCGCGGTTGTGAAATTAGATTGCTCACTGAAACGCTTTCCAGCCCAGCCCTTCAAGTACTAAACTAAATAGGGGCGCTAGAAGTACGCTTTCACTTGATCTAGATTAACGCTAACGAGTAGACTGTTTTCTTCTCTCCTTTGCTGCTCTGAAAGCAATTGGAAGCGCAAGCACGAAGCTCTTCTAAAAGCGCGGTACCAGTACCAATACCAACACTAAGATAAGAGCTCTTTTGAGGAACACACACTGCTAAACTTATCGCAAGCAACGGCGGAAAAGCAGCGAGCCTCTATAGGCTTAATTGAAGCTGCCCGGGCTAATAATCTAAGCTCTTAGTTCCAGCGGGTTTAAACCTTATCTTGGTTGTTAAAGGACACTGCTCTCTCTTTCTTGTTCTTTCCCCCATACGGTAATTATCTTTCTTATTTCAGATTCCCTCCTTACCAAAACTTGAGATATCCATCCGGGTATTCCTTCCTTACTAATAGAACTGTATCTCCCTCTGCCTGCGCTGATAAAAGCACTTTATCTTCGCGGCTATCGGTTTGTTTTCTTCTTTCCTGCCCGTACTGCTGTGTTGTATCGGTTCCCTTCCTGTGGAACTGGAGTAGACTTCTTTCCTACGCGTACTGTGGTTCAAGTAAGCTTTGTCTGCGCTGCTCTTCCAGTAAGCGCCTCTCAAAGTAAGCCTATCTCTGATAATAAAGTAAGAGAAAGCAAGCACTAAACTCAAACCAGAATTAAGGAAAGGGCATAAGCTAAGCACTCAAAGAAAACCTGCTTTCAGGAGTGGGAACAGCACCAGATTCGACTTCTTTCTTTCCTAGTCAATAGAAAAGAACTTGATCTCACCGGACTCTGCATTTAGTCGACTTATTTCGCACTGCGCCAGCGCACTAAACTCAAAGCTTATGGCAGCAGCTAGAGTCACTCCAGTATTCATAAAAGAAAGAAGTGCCCTAAATTAGTTCTTTTCTCGCGCTTCTGCACTCGATATAGGTTCCTTTCCTCCCCTAGAACCTAAAACGGGATCTTACCCTACAAGAACCCGCGTACTGCAATGAGTAGACAGTGACAGCTATCACAGTTAAAAAAGAGTATTCACAGGTTCAGTTATGGGATATGGAAATTCTCTTACCTGAAAGTGGATCTAGCCTTGAGACATTATCTGCCCGGCTGGTTAAGTAAGAAACTCTCTTCCCCAGTAGGCTATCCCCTTATCTGCCTGCTTCTGTCGGCTATCGGCAAAGGAATGAGATTCCCATTCCCCTCACGCGCTTCTTCCCTGACTGCTACTGCTAGTCCAGAGATAAGAAATTAGGCTACCGTACATACAGAAAGAAGAACTTTCGTGCGCTCTCCTTGAGAAAGGAAATTATTCAGGCCTATCGGTTCGGTTAAGGAATTAGGTGCCCCTGTCGTCTTTCTTTCAGGTTAGGCGGATGCCCTGTAAGAGGTTGGTTCTACTGTGGTGTCTTGCTTAAGAAAAGAAGTCCCGGTAAAATATATCCATTATGAATTATATACACCCGGATCTTACCTTTCGATTCGAAAAGGGAGCTACCTCGCAGGCAGTACCTTACCCGCTAGCTTAGTTAGAGAAAAGAAAAGTATCCCCCAGCCATAGGCTCAGAAAAGAGATTCCCTTACCCAGTTGTGCGTTAAGCGATTTCCATTCCAGCAGGTACAGGTACAAGAGAAATAAAGAATATTCCCCTCCCGAAGATCAGTCGGCTATCAAATTCCCTGGGTTGGCTATCCAGTTTTCGTCCTTTACCCGGTATGGGTTGACAAATTAGGCTACCCTCCTGTGGTACACAGCTGTTAGCGGTAAAGAACGCCGCCTCCCTTGGGACAGAAGAAAGGGAAAGACGAATCCGGTTCTGTTCTATCGATAAAGGAATTTGATTCCACTACCTTTGATACGTGGGCGATCAAGTAAGATGCCTGCTTCTTTCTGTTGGCTCTGGGTCTTAGGGAATTCTCTTCCACTCCCGTCTATCCTCTTTTCTTACCGAGCGGGAAAGGGTTTTAAGAAAGACGATTCCTGGTACAGAGAAAAGAACTATATCTGCTCTTGCGGTACGTCTTGTCTTGATCAATTTACTCTCCTACCTAAATAATATATATAATTATATATTATAGCGCTTATGCACTCGAAACGAAATAGGTTCTTATTGGGAGAGCCCGCGTACTGCACAGTACTTTAGTTGACAGTGACAGCTATCTGAGTCAGATTAGAAATTAGTATCCCTGGGTTCATCGGTTAAGAAAAGAAATTCGCTACCCCTACCCTCTTTCTTCCCTTTAGGTTAGGCAGATGCCCCTACAGGGGAATTGAGACAAGAGATATTAGATTACCGCCTAGCGGTTCAGCTGTGGGTTAAGCTAAGCAATTATACGCTCCTACCGCGGATCCATCAGTAAAGAAAGAATCTGCCCGGCGGGTTAAGTAAAGTCAGAAATAAGATTACCGGTTCTACCGGTAAAGAAAAGAACGCAGGTGTCCCTCTCGCGGTTCACAGCTCTTATCGGTTAAGCAAAGAGCGCGTCCCTACCTTGGTTCAGTTGTGGGTAGTGGGGAGGTCCCTTCAGTTTTGGGCAGGCTGGTGCCGGTGCCCGGTTCACTGAAGTTAGCAGTGAGGAGAAAGAGCGCTGGTGCCTCCCCTTGGGTTATTCGTGAAAGTGCTATCTTTTATTCCGGGTACATACACGGTACGCTGGTTCCCTTATCGCGGCTCATTCCTATAATGGTAGGTGCAGGTTCCCGAACAGAATCGGTAAAGAAAAGAGCGCCGGGGTTTACTCGTGAAAGGAACTTCGGTGGAGTGAAAGCCTATTTGATGGAAGAAGCAACGGCCCTATTTGCCACACCAACCCTATACGCAGGTGATCTCATCATCTTCCAAGGTGAGATTTGATCTCAGTCGAGCACACTTTCTGAGTGGTTGGGATCGTTCATTTACCCTTGGGATGGACCATGCTGTTGCAGAAATCCTGTAGTCTTTCCTTTCTTATCTTTTTTTTTTTCAAAAAGGAATCTGGTTGATCTTGAAGTTTATCGGGGAGGTGCATGCGCGTTCATCGGCGATGTCTTTTATTCTCCTCCAGGGTCCCATTCTCCATATAAACCGACACGCAATTTGGTTGGAGGCAGATGATCATTCTCTCTGAATTCCTTCCTTATGTACCATAGGCTGAAGAAGCAAGATAGCGTTCGGAGTCGTCCCTTTTTCTTGCCCCCCTTGTTTGATTTGTAGCCTTGCCCCTGCCTTCTTAACCATTTCCGCATGTTAATACAGCCGATTTTGCCCCAAATAGCTTGTTGTTCTATCAGGAGAGCGCCATATCTTGCTGATGGTATCGCCGAGATGCCATTTGCTTTCTGCAGGTCTTTAGACTGATTTCTTTTGTTCTGAGAGGCGACGAGATTGCATGTTATCTTTCTGCTGTAAACCCTTCCGCTTGGATTTGTAGGCACCTCATATTGCCTGGGTGATGCCCCTTTACATGTGATCTTTTCGTGCAAAGTTGCCGTTGTTTCCTTTGAACTGCGGGGTGGCTTTGCCAAAAGAGCTGCTGTCTCACTGTCTAGAGGAGTGATTTGCTGGAAAGATGTTGATCTTCCATTGTACGGACGCCCTGCGCATTTTGCGGCTTTACGGGCCAGTCCGTTTTCTGGTTTTGGGCCTTACTTTGTCGAGGCCCGCTGGTGACTGGTTGAGGTGGTGTTCTCTTCTAGAGCAATGTGAGATAGATTCTGCTGGTGAGCCATTCTGGGTGCTTCTTGTAGAATCACGGCATCTGTGGGTCGCCTTTGCAAAGTAACGGCGTTGGTGCTTTTGGGACCCAGGTCTGTGTTGAGCGTTCCGAGGTCCATCTCGATGACCCGGAAAGTTTTTGGGGCGGATGCGGGCGTTCGCTCGGGTTGGTTGCAGCTTTTGTGCTGCCTTTCGGGATCCATGCTGATGAGCTTTGTGATAGGCAGCTTTGAGTCCTCTTGGTCATCCGGGTTTTGCTGTCGTTCTTTACAGGGTGCGAGAGAAGTCTTCGCTGGGCCTGAGCTTTCGGTTTGTTCTTCGGTGTCCAGACTTGGGCTCTGACGTGCCTGGTTATTTGGGCCTTGCTGCTTCTTGTCCGGCGGGGCTGTGCAGATCGGTAAAGTGTACCATCCTTTTCCCTGTGTCGTGGCTACACTCCGAGCAGTGTCTTTGCAATAGACACTCCCATTTGAGTTTATGTTCCCGATTTCAGTGCATTCTGGGTAGTGCCACGGTATTCTGTGCGTGTCATACGAGGGTGAGCTCGTTTTCTCAAGCTCTAGCTTGACTGTAGAGGCCCGCTCTTCTGCTTTCCCGCTGGTTGGCTTAGGTGGCGCGCCTTGGAGTGTGACAACGGGGGAGGTATGCGCCGGCAAGGCCCCCTGTAGTGTGATTAGGGGCTCTGTCTTTGCTGGTGGGGCTCTCGGCAGCGTCACCTTGGCTGTTGTTTCTCTAGAGGTGGCGGTAGGCTCGAAGCTTCCACTGCGATTCAATTCATTTCTCCTTCTTGGGGGTGCCCCTTGTAATGTGACTACCGGTGTCGGTCTTCCTTGTAACGTGATCACTGGGGCCGACTTTCCTTGAAGTGTAATCATGTTTATGCTATTGGCGGGTTCTCTGGTGATGAGCTTGGATGGATCCCCACGGTGTGCTGCTTCCGTGATCACGTTGACGGACTTTGTTGATCCTTCGGACCCTCCTGCCTCGTGTGCGGGGATAGGGTGTTGCATTATATTCTTTATTGACATTGATTTTTCCTTCGTCGATGAGGTTCTGGATGGCGTGCTTGAGGGAGAGGCACCTTTCAGTAGAGTGGCCTCGTCCTTGGTGGTATGAACAAAACTCATTTTCTTGATAGTTCTTGGGGAGAGGATTAGGGGGAGGCCTCGGCTGGAGGGGCGTCAGCAAGCTTTTCTGAGCTAAAACATTCAATACTTCACTGTAGGATTGTGCCAATGGCGTAAAAACCCGGTATTCTCGTGTTTGGGGCGCTACGTCTTGCCCTTTGCCTGTCGAGCTGATAGCATTTACTTCGAAGTTCGTGGAAGAGTTGAAGTTTCCATTCTGTGCTTCAGTTCTTCTTCGTGCTGCAACCCCTGCATGGGGCCACGGAGTGATAACCCCAGTCCGCAATCCTGCCTCCACTCGCTCTCCGGCTTGGAGCAGTTGCGTAAAATTCATGTAATTTTGGGCTATCAAATAGCCCGATTTGGGTGTGCGGAGCTTACAATCATCGAGATCTGCTCGTCGAGCGGCAGGGGAGCTTTCATCTTAGCTGCCAAGGCTCTCCATCTGGCTACATACTCGGAGAATAGTTCATCGTTCTTCTGCTTCAGCGCTTCGAGATCTGCCCTTCGGGGGGCGGTATTCAGCTTGTAAGAAAATCGATCCATAAATGCTTGAGAAAACTGCTCCCAGGTCTTGAATTCTTGAGGCTCCAGTGCTGTGTACCAGTCCAAGGCGTCCCCCTTTACGCTGTGCTGGAATAATCTGATGAGGAGGGAAGTCAGGCTAATGCCTGCTAGCGTAGGATTCTTGAGTTTTGACTGCCTACTATTCCAAAAGGCTTGCGTGTGAATCATCTATATTTAGAGGTGCCGCTTTTCTTCCTCATAATCAGGCTCATCCCTTACCTATGGCTCTTGTGAACAACCCTGGGGATGGGGAAAGAAAAGAAGGGATAGCATGAACCATCGGAAGGGGACTACAACTATGGGAGGTGGAGCTAGGGAGAAAAAGAGGGAGAGATGATGCATCCAATCCAAATGAGAGATTTTGCGTATATATAATATATACAAGGATTGGCTCCGCCAAAGTAGTGCTTCATGAGCGAGGCGGCATCTCTTTTCGCCCTTATTTGTGTTTGTGCGTGCATCTTTCTTTCCTTTTAGCTTTCCGCTGGTTAAGAACCAACAAACAACCTTTGTTTTCGTGTAGTTCTGTTCTGCACAACTTGTACATTGTACAGGAAGGACTTGCCGCTAGCGCACTGCTGGGGCCCAAGTGCTTGCTGTCTGGAGAGATTCATTTTCTCGGATTCAATAATGTCTCCACTAGAGAAATTCACTTCTTTCACATGGCTACGTAACAAAGTCTTATGGGGTCTTATTCATGTTATCACATATTTGATCTTTCTGACTTTATTGAAGCTATACATCGTTGATGCATATGCATTCCATCTTCCTGAAGTGCCAGATTTCATAATGGAAGAAGCGGACGCCTCCGTCTGATTTAATGGATGTGAGTGAGAGTGAGCCGGATCCAGCCTTTGCTGGAGTTCCCGAGCGCGACCCTCAGCAACACTTTTCCTCGTTAGTTGATAACATAACTTCAATTATACTAAACCTCTTATCCTCCTCCTCGGGATATGATCGAGCGGAGGAGATGAAAGAATGTATAATGGAGATTATGGAA
The DNA here is from genome assembly GCF_029961685.1 of Aristolochia californica. Taxonomy (NCBI): domain Eukaryota; kingdom Viridiplantae; phylum Streptophyta; class Magnoliopsida; order Piperales; family Aristolochiaceae; genus Aristolochia; species Aristolochia californica. The sequence continues at coordinate 35,537 of NW_027181820.1, read as the reverse complement.
TGGGGGCCCACCCTGCAGGATCCTCACCACCTTGGTGTGGAGGAGAATATCGAGGAGGCCTACTTCATCCTAACGACTCTTTTTCAAAAGGGCGAAGAGGCTCCTTTTTATAAAGAAGTCGTTAGTTTTATAAAGAATCCGGACTGAAGAAGGCCGGACTGTCGGTTCGTCGAAGGGCGGGGGTTTCCGAGCTCAATGATCCTCCACAAGACTCATTTTTTTAGCGATTCCACATTCATTAGTATCAATCACGGTGTTCAGCTGACTTGCACTGATAGACCCCTATTGTATTGGAATTAGGCGCCCCATCTTTTGACTGTTGTCAACTAATCTCTTCAATGTTCGATTCTACTCTATGTTAGAACATTTCTGTGAATGCTATTCCGATCTAAGTGGTCTTATTTCGTGTCCCGTGCTAGGAAGCATTACTCCTCTTTTCATTCCAAATTCAAGAATACGACCGATACGATTGATTGGTCTGTGCGCCTCTCTTATTACTTTTTTGTATCCCCCTGTTCCTCGGATACAATTCGATCC